>NC_142011.1:84256504-84556504 GCF_049901735.1 Notechis scutatus
GTTGGAAGTTGAGGACTACCTGTATTTACAGCAGGTGCCACATCCCAGGGTCATGTGAGTGCCAACTTAAGGCAGAACATCCTATATCCTTTTACTGCAGCAGTATGGAAATCCTCTCCCTTATCTCATCTTCTCCCCTTTTTCTGAACAGTTTTCATAAGAATAGCTTTTAATATATAGTATGAGAATATTTATTGTTTAGTCTCCTCTCCTCTTTATAATATTGGAGGATGCAATCCTATTATCATTCATACATAGAGCATGATTGCCTACAGAGTAATGTGACTGTAGACTTTAATGAATCTTTTTCTCTTCTCATTTTATGAATTCCTTCTAGCGTTATGCATAGGCATTCAGCTGTCTACCATACAGCACTCCCAAGGATAATTGGTTTGATGGATGAAATAAGAAATTTTCCTCTATTCATTTTCTCACTCCTATGTTTCTCCTACTTATTATGGCAAAGCTTCAGGCTTCTTGATAAGAAAACCTTGGTTTTCCAAGAATCCTATATTAATGAATTATTACACTTAAGTTAGCCTTCTTACTCTTTATCTTCTGCTTGTCACTGCTGAGAAACCCAAGAATGTAACAAAGACCATTTTTAATATTATGTACCTTTTTAACAATATCCCCAACAGAATTGAGTTGATTCCATAGTATTTTTTTTGTTAATAAGAGGCCTTGTTCACCCACCCAAAGCAGATATTTGTATATTCTGGAATTATAGTATAAGTTTTAAATGGGTAAACAGGCCAGAATACAACTCCGTTTCTCCATACAGATCTTGCAAAATGAAATACAGATATTGAAATGATTCCCTGTATGAAGACCCCATGTAAGTGCCAAGATTTCAGTGGGCTCCAGCAACCATCTTAAACTGAGCCCAGTTCCAAGGTTCCTGAGAAGCTAAATCGAGGATAAAAGTCCCAAGTGGTTTTAGGAATGAAGGCAAATATATGTGTCCCAGGATAATGTTGTAAGATCCATTCCAAGTCTGTGAACCGAGACCAGAGCAGAGGTGGTATTCAGCAGGTTCTGACCAGTTCTGGAGCAGGTTCTACCGGTTGGTAGCGGAAATTTTGAGTAGTTTGGAGAACCGGCAAATGCTACCTCTGACTGGCCCCACCCCCATCTATTCTCTGCCTCCCGAGTTCCAGCTGATCGGCTGGGCCTTCTTTTGTTGCCCTACACAGGAGAACGGAGCTGGAAAGCAGGTTAGTGGGGTGGGGAGGGAATGGAGATTTTACAGTGCCACACCCACCAAGCCACGGCCACAGAACCGGTAGGACCAGAGGTCTACTCTTCCGAGCTTTTGGACTCATGCTGGAACTCATCTTTAGGAAACTCCTGTCTACTGGAATATGTGCTTTGGGCTATGCTATGAGTCATATTTATGTGGTGCCTTGCTATTGGCTGATTGGTGTGTTGATGGGCGGCAATTGGCTGTTGGTTTTAGGAGTTCCCACTTTATCTCTTGTTTTTGATTTATGATGATGACTCTGAAATTTGAAAATTTTGCAAATTAAACACTAAGTTGGTTCACATCCCACCTGGAGTATTTCTGTATTCTACATAGGGAATAGGTATCACTGATTGAGAGGTATTAACATACCAAATGTTTTTTATGGTGGGTTTCTCCCATCTGCTTCCCTCCATATGTGTTAGCAATACAGTTCCTATTTCATATAGGAGTGTGTGTGTGTGTGTGTGTGTGTGTATGTGTAGTATATGTTATTTAATGAAGACAAGCGAAAATGTATGCATTTACTATGTTTTTAGAAAATTAATAAATAACGGGAGAAATAGCACATAGGTTTTAGAATTTGCTTCCCAGGCAGACACGGGAGAAAAACTCCCAAAATTATTTTGACCAGACTAGCTGGAAAATCAGTATGAAACCATGTTAGAGAAGGTTTTGCTAGAACATATTCGATTTCCTGCAAGGATATCATGTGGAACTGATATCAACACAAGCCAACAAAGCAGGAATTTATCTGGGTCAGGAATGTTTAGTTACAGTACCATTTTTTGAATGTGCTGGATTAAAGATATAGAATGAATTTAATGAGCGATTTTAGAATGTGAATAGTACACTATCTGAAAAAAAACTATTTTCCTCTGGCATTGACTACCATCCTTGTTTCCAGGGGCAGAAAAGAACCACTGATCAAACATTTGGGGAAGTTTTGTAGAAATGAGTGCATTTGAAAATTGGGAACACACTGTGGCTACTCCTACAAAATGGCTCCCAAGTAATCTCATAGATAGAGATCTAGATATACAATTTATCAGTGCTCATAAATGCTCAATTTATGGGTGTGTCAGCTGGTGCTCCATTCAAAATCCAAGAAAGAAACCCTTAGACTCTGTTCATTAGAGAAAAGATATCTTTTATTGGAAATCAAGTGGTACCATCAAAGGAATTCTGAATCTGAAAAAATGAACGCGTAAATCACATATACAAAATGATGGCAACCTTCCTAACCCACAATAGTTCAAACTGTCCATCCAATTAAAATTTGCATGTAATGTCATATGGGCCTCCTCAGGTGGTGATGAGGCATCTGTCCGTTGACCTTGGCATATTTTGATAAAGAGGTGCACTTGCGCATAGTATAGTAAAGAAGCATAAACAAGAAACTCCCCCCCAACTTATACAGTTTATTCTCTCAAACCTCTAGCTCGCTTCCCATAACTATTTCACCCCTCCCCCCCCTTACTTATGACAGCCGAAAGATGCAAAGCAAAGGAAAGAAATCTTGAAGGCTGACAAGGTGTTGTTATATAATAGTGGTAAGAGTCCTTGGGCAGTGACTCCTAAACTGGGAGAGTGGCTCCAACACATTCTAGGAATGACATCAGAGCTCTCTGCCAGAAGAGTGTAGTGCTAGTAAAAAAGAATCCTCCCAGCCTCTGGTAGAAGACCCGAGATTAAAGAAGACACATACCATACATAGGGGTGAGAAGAGTATCTCTGTCTCTGTTTCTCTCTCCCTGTCCCTGTCTAACTACATCTACATAAATCTACTTCTACCTCTCCATCTCCGTCTACATCTATGCCTGTCTCTGTGTCTACATCTATTCTATGCCTATGTCTACATCTATATCTACAGTATATCTACATCTATCAATCAATCAAACATTTATTGTCAATGTACAGCATGTGTACAATGAAATTGAAAATATCTACATCTACATGTACATCCTCTGTCTGCTTGTGGGTGTTTTTGTTCTCATGTATACACATATCTTTGTAGTTTCAAATACGATATCTGCTTTTAAGATATTTAGCAAATTCAAGAGTCTGAATCCTAATATACAGACATTCTGCACAACACTTTTCTTTGAAACCCACTTACTGAACAAAGGAGAAAACAGGAAATGATTGTCCTGAATTGATTCTTGAGTGTATCTTATACATATGCACATGTATCTATGTATTATTGTGTGTCTGTGAAGCCTTGGAAGATTATGGTAACCATCAAAACTCCACTGTTTCAAAATTCTGGAACTCACTTAGGTTTCTGGAGAAATTAATGACTTCCTTGACACATTTATGCTGAAAAACTTACTAAGAAAAAATATCTTGCAAACTTTAATTTCAATTCTTAAGAATATGGGGTTATGGAGGCGTTTAATAAGTAATATTAGAAACCAACTGTTAAAATGAAAACATTAACACAGCTGCTTAGATACATAATTAAAAAAAGCAAAGATGCAGAAAGTCACCTGATAGTCCACAGTGCTCTTCAGTGCATCTAAACCAGTGTTGTTCAAACTTGACCACTTTAAGATGTGTGGACTTCAACTCCCAGAAGTCTCCAGCTAGCATGCTGCTGGGGATTATTGGCAATGGAAGTCCAATATCTTAAAGTGGCCAACAACATTCCTCTAGAGCAGGGGTGTCCAACCTTGGCAACTTTAAGACTGGTGGACTTCAACTCCCAGAATTCCTCAGCCAGCAAAGCTGAGGAATTCTGGGAGTTGAAGTCCACAAGTCTTAAAGTTGCCAAGGTTGGACACCCCTGCTCTAGAGAATGGACTATATTTCTGATATTATTTTCTTAGATGATAAAAATCAAATGGCTGAAATCCTGTATGATAAAATCAAATTTACTGAAATCGTCGTTTGGTTTGGAGCATGATTGACTGGCGATTCGTGGAAACAGAGACCTCGGTTTGCCGAAATGCTGTTCTACTCTTGGCAGCAGACTGTGCAAGCCCCAGTGAATAGCCGAACTTCTGAATTAATCACTTCTTAATGTAATTGAATCCTCATATTCTGGAGAGACAGAAAGCCTTTTCATTTATGCAAGGGAAACAAGCTGCAGTTTGTGAGAGTGTGATAAGGTCAGCCCGAGCTGTGAAATGAGAGGAAGTCTCTGTGTTATCTGCTTGACCCAAGCCATTAAAACATCCTCCAGTAATAGCTACACAAAGCAGCCTCTTACATTTCCCATAAACTAGATGCGCTTTACGAAAACACACAAGCTACCTTCTGTTTTGAGGGAAACCTGCTTGAGTATTCAGGAAAGCTGTCTGGGGAGAAAGTAGAAATTGCATCTGAGCAGGATTTTAAGTAAGGCTGATAGAACATCGAATTCCAAATGAGTCAATATATCATTATTATTACGAGAATCCTGCACTATTAGATTCGGAAGAATTGTATCTAATATCCTGCTTGATGTGGACTTGCACCATTGCTTTCAGATGACTATCCAAACCTGACTTAAGTACTTGCAATGCACAAAATCTAATGACTATACTGAATGACAAACCTGGTCCCATCAATAGGGAAGCTAAGTAGATCTTACAACGGAGGCAATTTCCTTCAAGTTGAGCTTAATTCTTGATAATTTCGTGGATATATCAGTGTGGTTTTCTTGACAACAAAAATACAAAGGTCTCGCCTCTTTCAGAATTTTAATTTCCCAGTATGGCCTGCAGCCCTAAGGTTTCTGGGAAGCCTCCCTTACCAGCACTGACTTCAGAAAAAGTTAAGCAGATGCCCTCTGCAAATTAAAGGCCCTGAAATGCTTGTTGAAGCCATCTCTCTCTTCTCCTCTTCCCTGACCTAAGATGCCTTGCTCACTCATGCCTTAGTCACTCCTGTCATCTTCTGCAAAGAGCTTGACTTGAGGCTCTCCTTGAAGATAATCTGGAAGCTCCAATTGGTGCAGAGGGCAGCGCATATGCAGTTTTTAGCGTTCCATGGTTTGCCCGTTGCTATTGTGTGAACTGCACTGGATCTCATTTGCTTTCTGAGTTGAATTCATGGTATTGGTCATCACCTTCAAAGCCACACATGGCACAGGGCCAGGTTACTTACAGACTGCCTCTCTCTGAGATTGTCTGCTTCTACCACTAGATGTGGGTATGCTTCAGGTTCCTTCCCTCTGGTTGGACATCATCTGGTTGGACATCAGAGGTGCATTTTCTCGAAGGAACTTCAGAAGTGTGCCTTTTCTATAGTTGCTTGTGCCCTATGGAGTAGCCTGTCCCATCTTTTAGCCTTCTGGAAGGCCATGAAAACCTGACTCTTCCCCTAAGCATTGGACTAGTCCATGAGATTAAATCAGGGATCAAGACTACGGGTGGTGGGAAGGGTATGATCTGTTTTCATGGCGTTGTTTTTATTGGTTGTTGTGATCTGCCTAGGAACCCTGTGTGAGATAGGTGAGATAATTCTATGAATGAATGAATGGATGGATGGATGGATGGATGAATGAATAAATGAATGAATGTCAACATCTTTGGAGCTAAAAATAGCTGAAGAATAGTATTAGTTATTAGGGTTAATTATCTACCTAATGCTCTTACAATTTAAATTAGAGCTACTATATCTGGGCTTCAAAAATATGGGTTGCCACGAAATGTCATCAGAGTTGGATTCTCCTGATCATCCTTCTGGCCATTTAATGCCATGCAGATTTTAGCAGCTCAGAGATAGCTGAAATGGCTCTCAGTTCTTCAGGTTCCTAGAATGTTAGGTAGAAGGGAATAGGTATTTTATGTGAGATCACTTGTCCCACCACCTATTATTGTATATTGTATTTTAAGAAATGGGATGGAAGTGTATTTATCTGGGAGCCTGCACTCCAGCAGCAGATAAAGCTAGAGACAGGGAAAAGAGATACAAATAGGACTGGAACTCTAACTTTTCTTGGGTTGAACACAGGAAAACCTTTTTATCCAAACATTACATCTTCCCAGTTTATGGAAAATTAAATCAGTTTTGCAACTGGGCTACAGGGTGGCAAATAATAAATGTCTACAGCTGTGTTGTGGAAGGGTGTGGAGATTCAAGAGATTTCGGCTGGGTGGCTTACATGTCTCCATTTGTCCTACGGGCTGAGGTTCCTCAACCCTCTTGACAGTGTAAGGAATGGGTGTGCATATATTTCTCTCCACTTTTCAGATTTCCCATAGGGCATTGCAGGGCAGTTGTGGTGGTTGCTGTGGTTCATGGCTAGTTAGCAGGAGAGTGCTTTCCATCTGATGCTACTAAGTTCAGGAGAGATCTCTGGCTTGTATTTTAAATGCCCACTTGTATGTTTAACTTGCATTCTATTATGTGGAAAGTTTATAGAAATGTTCATAATTAGACACAGATTAACCCATTGCTTTTATGGGAATGCTAAATGCTTGGTGTGTGTGTGTGTGTGTTTTAAAAGAAGATCTAGCCCAATTGTTAAATGAAATGAAGCGGCTCCTTTAGGGGGAGCCCAGATGAATGGAAAATTGGGCTTAAATTACACTCATTACTTTTCTAGGCCACCGTATGAAGAGCTCCATGAGTGCACCAAAGACATCTTGCTGTCTGGAATAGATTGCTATGCTGGCTGCCAGGTTACCTCAGATGCTATTTAGAAGGCCAAACATCACTTGATTATTTGGAGAGTAATTGGTGCCACTACTGCTGCTGCTATTGAGCAAAGCATGTGCAGGAGAAGTGGCAGGTAGGGCTGCTATATCTGTATTGCAAAAATCTTCTAGAAGACCACTGAAAGCCAGCAGAGAGATACCGAGAACTCTTTGTGTCAGCCTTGTGAGGTAATATAAACAAGACACACACCCAGAAGTACTAGTTCTGACTTTATTGCAAGGTCAGATTAACAGAATCTTGCAAGTCTGAAAGTACATTTCTCCACACACACCCCACCTTCACAGTCCAAATATCTATGGAGATTCTCAGTCATTCTGGTCATGGTTGTCCCAAAGGTGCTTTCTCAAGAAACAGCTGGACTTCTGGTTTTTCTTTGAAGATGTTTCGCTTCTCATCCAAGAAGCTTCTTCCTTCTGTGGGCTTAGCTGCCTCTTGTCTTATCCAAGGTCACTCCCACATACCATTACAATTTTCTGCCACCTAGTATTTACTTGGATTTGTGTAGCTCAGATATGGGCAAATGAAGACTCTTCCAGTCAGGTAGCAAACGATCAGAAGCACCCCTGGATCTGACTTCACAGTTCTGTTGGCTGTTGTGTAATCAGTTCTGTTGTATAATCTTTTCTCTCTTCAATGCTAAGCCAAATTCTTCCTTTGTAATTTATAGCCACCTGATGCCTTGACTTATTAAACTGGGGTCCCTGTTGATCCCATTTACTGTCTTCGTTTATTAACCTGGACTCCTATTGAACTTACTGATTACTATGTAGGACTACCTCCATAACTTTCTATCCAAACTGCTAATACCCTGAGATTCCAACTAACATTGTGCTGTGATTGCCAAAAAGCTGCACAGATTTATGAGTGAATTCACCCATAAGACTTAGCATTGCTTTATTATTTTCCTGAGCAGCTTTTGACATTTACTCATTTAGGTCTCATATAATACAAAAATCTCCCAGAATATGGGCAATACAGCACACCTCTTCTGGAAAATCAAGGAACTGTTTAACCTAGGTTAAATAAAGAGCTATCGTGGGTGATTTTTGAATGATTTAAAAGCAAACTTTTGATATCAGCTTAATTAAAACCTTTTCTGGGCATATGATAGGATGACTGAAGTCTTTGTTGCATGCCCATGTCAAAAACACCATCAAATTGTTTGTTTTTAATGGCTGTTTTGCTTGTTTGTACAACGCTCAGAATCACATTTAGTGAGATGGGCAGCTATCTAAAAGTTCATACATATTTAGCAAAAACAACACACAAGGAGTTATTTTTTTACATGTAATTTTGCTGTGGTTTCTATTTATTACCTCTAGAACTGAAGTGGTATCCAGCAGTTTCTAACTAGTTCTGGAGAACCGGTAGTGGAAATTTTGAGTAGTTCGGAGAACCGGCAAATACCACCTGACTGGCCTCATCCCCATCTATTCTCTGCTTTTTGAGTCCCAGCTGATCGGCTGCGTCTTCTTTTGTTGCCCTGCACAGGAAATCCGAGCTGGAAAGCAGGTTAGTGAGGTGGGGAGGGAATGGGATTTTGTAGTATCCTTCCCCTGGAGTGGGGAGGGAATGGAGATTTTACAATATCCTTCCCCTGCCACGCTCACTAAGCCATTCCCACCAAGCACACCACACCCGCCACGCCCACAGAACTGGTAGTAAAAAATTTTGAATCCTACCACTGCTGTAGAATATCATATTTTCATTGCATATAGTTACTAATTCATTTTTTTCTGACTGTGATTTAATGATATCATTCAAAGAGACTCTCTAAATTACAAGTGGAATAATTTTGAGAAGATACTCAGTTTGGTGTAGTGATTAAGGCATTGGCTAGAAATGGGAAGACCACGAGCCTTAATGTTATCTTGGGTATGAAATAGCTGGGTGACCTTGGGCCTGTCACTTTTTCTCAGCCCAGGAAAGAGGCAATGGCAAATCACTTCTGAAAAATCTTGCCAATAAAACTGCTTACTGCATAATGGGAGGAAATACCAGTCTTAAGGCCTAGATTTAATAGTTGAAAAAAATAACCTGGAAAAAAATGATGATGTTCATATTATTGCTAAGAAAACAACACAGATTCATCCTTGTAGTCACCAGGAATTTCTCTGTTTACTTTTCAAACGGAAAGATTAAGTTACACAATAATCACTGCTCATTCATGTTAGTGGATCTACATGTGTGACAGTGGTGGAATTCAAATTTTTTTACTACCGGTTCTGTGAGCGTGGCTTATTTGGTGGGTGTGGCTTAGTGGTCATGTGACAGGGTGGATGTGCTTGGTGGTCATGTGACTGGGTGGGCGTGGCCAACTCAATGTCACTCACATCAAGGGGTGCCTCACCTGGCCCCTCCCTTCCCAGCCATTCCTTGTCACCCAGCCGCAACTTATCTAAGGTTCTGTAAAAATGTTGTTCACCTTTTTTGACTTTATTATCTACGTACTATAGATGTACTTTCATGGACCACTGACAGGAGAAAATGGCTCACATGCTTTGCCCAAGAGTGTGATATAGGCAACAGGCTTTTAAGGAGCTGCCACAAAGAAAGGGGGGAATGTATTTTCCAAAGCAACAGGAGGCAAACAAGAAGAAATGGATGGAAACTGAACAAAGAGAGAAGCAACCTAAAACTAAGGAGAAACTTTCTGACAGTGAGAACAATTAACCAGTGGACCTGCTTGTTCCCAAAAGTTCTGGGTGATCAATCACTGGACATTTTTAAAAGACTGGACAGCCATTTCTCTAAAATGGTATAGGGTTCCCCCCAAAGTCCCTTCTAAGTGTTATTCTGACACCTTTCCCAGGACCTCTACTCAGAGTTTGGCATCCTCAGTTTTCCTGCCTGAGCAGGGGCTTGGACTAGAAGACCTCCAAAGTCCCTTTAAACACACATGTATTTAGGCTCTGGTCTATAGACATTGAATGCATGTAAACCCTGAAAAATATGTGGTAGCTCTGGGCAAAAGAAAGGCAGTAGAATCACTCTAGGTGTAGGGACAGTGTAAAATATTAACACATGATAAATAATGGAACAATTAAAAATAATAGCATAGAGTTTTCTCTGTCTCTCTCTCCCTTCCTATTTCTTTTTCTTTCTTTCTCTTTGTCTTTTTTTGTCTTTCTCTCCCTTCTTTTTCTCTCTCTCTCACACACACACCACACTCTTTCTCTCTCCCTATTTCTCTTTTTCTCTTTTCTTTTCTTTCTTTCTTTCTTTCTTTCTTTCTTTCTTTCTTTCTTTCTTTCTTTCTTTCTTTCTTTCTTTCTTTCTTTCTTTCTTTCTTCTTTCTTTTCTTTTCTTTTCTTTTCTTTTCTTTTCTTCTCTCTCTCTCTGTCTCTCTCTCTCTCTCACACACACACCCCTGTCAACCTTCATTCCCTCTCACTCCAGGCACTTTACTCACAAGAGGAAGTGAATCCAGCTTTGGAGAAGTTCTGCAGGTAAACAGACTTGCATTTGAAGCTCCTGCAAACTTCCCCATGGCTGGATTTCCCCCCTCCCACTCCCCCAGCATTCTTCCCCTCTCGCTCCAGGCACTTTACTCACAAGGGGAAGCGATACTTCTAGTGTCCATGAAGAATCCAGCCTTGGAACAGTTTTGCAGGTTAACGGACCGCTGCTCTGCCCACAGTCATGTGTTTTCAAGCGGCTGCTTGAAAATGCATGGCTAGGGCGGGGGAGCAGTCCTCCTTTAAACTGGGGCATCGAACATCGGGTGGGCGGGGCAAGCGAGTGAGCAGAAACTGAGCGACCAGGTTGGGGGCGTGGCCAGCTACATGTTCCTACCAGTTTGGCGACCCGTGCCAAATTCTTGCTAACGGTTCGCCCGAATAGGTGCGAACCGGCTGAATAGCACCTCTGATGTGTAAGAAAGTACCGTGTTGCCGGCGTATAAGGCGACTTTTTGCCCGAAAAACATGCCTCCAAGTGGGGGGTCGTCTTATACGCCGGTATATCCACTGCCCGGCTTTCGGAGGCTTGTTGGGCCTTGCGAAGGCGCCTCTGGCTTCCTGGATCCCTGCGTCGCTTCCGCTTCATCCCGCTCGCCTCGCTCCGCCCGAGGCTGCAGCCTTACTGCTCTTCCCACGGCCCCTGGCACTCTGCCCTGCCGCTGCAGCCCCGGGGATTTCTGGAGGGCGTTTCCGGTGGTGGTGGGGGGTCGTCTTATACGCCGGGTCATCTTATACGCCGGCAAATACGGTAAGTCTTGTCAACTACATTCTCATTCAGTTTGTGTACAGAAAATTAAATATAGAGCTTTAAACTTAATCACTACACCAACTGAGTTTCTTCTCAAAATTATTTGGCTCCTAATTTAGAGTGTTGGTGAATGATATCATTAAATCACAGTCAGAAAAATATGAATTGGTATCTATATGCAATGTAGATGTAAATATGAGAATCTAGAGGAAATAAATGGGAAACCACAGCAAAGTTACATATAAAATAACCCCTTCTTATGTGTTGCCTTTGCTAAATAAACAGAAAAAATGAATCGGTATCTATATGCAGTGTAAATATGAGATTCAAAAGCTCTATATTTAGAAAAATATATTGCCATTTAAATAGAAGTCTACATTATTATAGTGCCTTCCTTATCTTCCTTCCCTTCCCTTCTCTTCCCTTCCATTTCCATTTTTCTTCTCTTTAAATTTATATCGCATGTTTGCTTTTATTATTGTACAAAATCTCTTAATAATCCACTAAAAGACTTTCTGGGAAGTGGATACACTACTTACTGCCTTTTACTGGAAATCCGATGCTGGTTAGAATAAATCAGTTTCTATCTACTTGATTTTCTTCCAAAACTTGCTGAATTGCAATTCTTACCATCTATGGCCACCCTACCCAGAAAATGCAGTGATATAGTTTTGTTATAGTATGTCAATGAAGCATATAGTTGAACTTGCTGTGCATTGAACTAATTGTACATGAAAAAAACTTGTCTCATAGCTGCCATACAAAGAAGACATTTTGGGTTGCTTTTGTATGCTGTGAGAAAGGGCTTGAGTGAGAAGGTTCAACAAGGTTTTATTAATTCAGAAGGCAGAAAATGTAGGGTTGGTAAATTATTGATAGCAGAACCATGCATATTTTAGTAGCGATCAACCCCCTAAGTGTTCACTTGGGTATCACATACTTTTGATGTGTAATTCCTTTTTACTCTTGTGTTCAGCAAGGTCTTCTGCACACCAGCAGCCCAACTGCTAGATGTCCATAAGAGAACATTTCTCTTGACTTCAGCATTCCTTTTCCCTGTTAATGCTCGGGGGATGATTAAAAACTCCATTTCCATAAAGCCGCAATATAAACAGCTATCTATAAGCAGAGAGCTAGATTAGTTGCCATGGGAACAGAAAATACAATGTCAGAATGGAATTGAATGAAATCTTTGATCGTCTAGAAACGAGCCCCTTCCTGTCAAAATACAGGTTTCTTCTCCATTAATTATTTTTTTTATTGCCTATCTTCAGTTTTCATTCATATTTAGAAAATTCAAAAGCAGATAAAACAAACTTAACTCCCCCTCTCCCCCTAGTACTGTGGCACTAAAACCACAAATTTGCAATGTTGTGGTCATCTTTCTAGATTGAGAAATAAAATTGGAGCAATGAACAATAGATTTTGAAGCCATTCTCCGAGATACCGAACCTGGGCTCGCAGTCAATAAAGCTATCAAAAATCAGCTGATAGGATGCTGATTGGTTTCCTTGGCAACAGATCTTCTGCCTCTTTCACTCTAGCAACAGATCATCCGATCACCTTGGAAGTAAATTTGGGCATTTTTACGGTTGATTACATAAAGCTGTCCCTCCAGGCTAAACCTGGTCCGTTTTATCCTTTCTGTATCTTTTGAATTTTACTTCAGACAATGTTGTATATAGGCTTTGTCTTTTCAACAGTATTACAAAGTTGTGTGCTTCAGCATATGGTGATTTGAATGTAGGTCAGTATTTCAATACTGCAGTAAGATAATTGCATTATGGGGATAGATTTTTAAGGAGATTACATTGCAAATGGATTTTCCTTTTCACGTCTAAAATAGATGACCATTTAATAAACCACTTCCCTTCTCCTGGTTTTGTTTCTCTGACTTATTTTGAATATACTGGGTGCTTTCTCTCTCTTTGCACTCATGCTGGGCTAGATTTTCCTGGCCCTGCTTGTGAACCTTACTTTGTGGTTGAAACTACTCAGCTTACAAATTATGCATAGAAAATTCTATAGAGATTAGCCGATTTAACAAAGATAACGTAGTCAGGCTTCTCTCTCCTGGGAGTTTACTTGAAGTTTATTTATTTATAATTTCCCCCACCTTTATTACTTTATAAGTGACTCAATGCAGCGTACATACATACTATTCCTTCCTCTTCATATGGAACGGGTTTACAACATATATTGGCATCCTAATTAAGGAAATAAACTACACAATCACAATTTGACGTAGCATACATTTTAGCTGAACTTCTAATTTTTTCCACAGCTAAGTTTTAAGGAGTATTTATGTAGAAAGCTCAAGTTGGTTTTCTGTCTGCAATAATTTCTTATGACAATGTACCTTCTTTGTATAAGTGGGCAGATCCATCCATTTGTCTATTAAGGGAAGACAATCCAGAGCATTTAACTTTTAAAAGGCTAGATGTAAAGCCATTGTTTAGGATGGCCAGGATTGGCCACAAGTGAGGGGGTCAAAAAAGTCAGCGTGATAGCTATGATTGAAACTCCACCTCCATTTACATTTGACACAAAGTAAAAAATGGTGGGGTTTTAATCACAGTCATTGCCACCATCTTGATTTCTCCCTGCTACACATACGTATAATTGGCCATAGTGGCCACTCCAGAAATTTGCTGTCTCTTGCTTTTTAATTGCGATGTTGCTGGGAGCAGTGACTATGTACTGATTTTGATCTATTAACAGCACAAATTTTGTACCTGTTTTTTTTTTTAAAGGAAAGCTTTGATTTTTTTGTCTCTTGTAAGAAAGGAAAGGAAAGGAAAGGAAAAAAGGAAAGGAAAAAGGAAAGGAAAGAGATTATAGGAGAGGAGAAGAAGGGGGAGTGGAGGGGACAGGAGAGTAGTCCCTGCAGATTTTACTCTATTAGTTGCTACTCACTGGTCTTGGAATGGAGATGTAGATCACCCCCTCTTGTAAAAAAAGGCCATATTTATTTAGTTATATGGGGAAAGAAAGGAACAAACTCTAAACACTTCCAGGACACACAAATAAGACCTCTCTACTTCAATGCGGAATTAATATTCATTTTTAATGATATTAGCACAATAAACTCACACAGTAGCATTGAATTTTGTACTTATTTAACAAAATACATTTATAGCAATTTACAAAGTTTTTTTTTAAAACAGTGCATAACATTTTATTAGAACACAATACTTTATATAGAATTCTCATTTAAAAACATATTCTGTATTTTACCCAATTTTTTTTCTTAGTAAAGCACAGCCTAACAAAGAAATTGGTGCCCCTTTCAGCAAGTAAGAAAAAAACTCGAAGATGCCACCTGTCAATTTGATTTGTTTTGAAATTAAGGTATCAGTGGAATGTAAACAAAGATTTGTTTTACAAAAGGCTTCACAGATGATATACATACAGAAGTTAGAATCTCAATGTATATTGTTATAATACTTTTTTGTTCTTTAATGTAATTACTGAGAAGCCGTTATTAAAAAGTGTAGCCTTTGGCACTTCTGTGTAAAAAAGTATTTTCAGTATTTTAAGTAAAGAATGTAATTTCAATGATTTTGCAAGTGCTTTTAAAATTGTTGGCTGGTAAGTAGGAAAAGTTTAGATAGGAAAAGTATCGCTGCCGTTGAAAGAGTGCAGCGAAGTTTAGAATCCAAGTAACAACTCACAATTATTTATATGTGGTTGGCTAACTAAAGCAAAGCAAGAAGGATAATTAAAGAGAAGCAACCACTCCCTCCAAAAACATAAACATGCAACAGAAAAAAAAAAAGAGAGATGTTATCTAGAATGGCTATTTGGAGTGCTTGTATTATTGCAGTTGTTCAGTTCGTAATCCTATATTTATTCATTGAAGCACAAGTCCTGATGAGCGCAGTACAACTGAGAGTGGTACGCATGAGGAGGACTTTATTAACACTTGTATATCATGTTTCTAGCCTAGCAATGACTGTGTACTATGTACTGTTAAGTCTTTTGAAGACTTCCCAGTTTAATAAAGCAAAATGTAATCCCCTCTGCCTCCGAGTCAACAGTTCATCAGAATTGATTGGAGTGAAAACATTTAATCTTAGCAATGAATCTGAATAGCTTTTCCTCTGGAGGAAAAGTTCAATACTATATTTACCCTTAAATTCTGTAAATAGACAGTCAATCCTCCGATCCAGCTAGGGTAAAAAATGTAGCTTCAGAGCCCCAGCAAAAGCAGCTCTGGAGCTTCTTCAAACAAGCCACAAAATTACACTTTTTTAATGCGAGAGAAGAAATTCTATGATGCGTGGGAAATAATCGTATATGGTATGTTAAGTTTGAATTGCACCAACACTGAAATCAAACTTAGCGCATTTGGTCCTTCTTACTTTTTGAGTGCAGCTCGTGGTATGATATTCTAGTTAAAGACTAGATGTGAGCCTCCTCTGGAAAAAAAGCAGGGATGTTTTATTAGCGGGACCCTTATCAAATGTTCAACATAAAGCAAGGAGCTGTTGGTAGAAGAGTGTTGGACATAAAAAATATATCGGCTGGATGCCTGCACCCAGCAATCAGGATTGCATGGTTTATTCCTGAGCTGGATTGGGACTAGGGATGTGTGATGACCAGTTTGGGACTGGAAGGAATGGAATGTAGGCCAGTTTCGAGATATGTATCTCAAGTCATGATTCTCATCTCTTCTAAATGGTGTCTCTGATAATGCCTTCCTTTCTATCTGGTCCAACGAGAGAGGTTAATAACTCCTTAGTGCTACTGTGGGGTACGCAAGAAATAACCGCTTGCTATGTAACTTGCAATAGATTTCAGAATGATTGTCTAAAAAGAACACTCTTTGTGTAGAAGATCCTGTCTTTTGAAGGACTGCAGGCTAAGCAGTCATGCTAGAAGAAAGAATCTTAGGTAACTGAGCTGGTAACTTGCCTTGAGACAGAGAGACACTGCTAAGTGGTGGGGACAACTGACACTCTGAGCTTACAGTGATGTGGGGGGGGGGATGCAAGAGGATTTGTTCCTGGTAGAAAAGGGGGGGATATGAATTCAATGAACAGAGTATAACAAATAATCTGCCCCCTCTGCCATTTTTTCAAAAGTCGTGGAAAATACAACATTTACATTTTGCTTTCAAAGTGCTTTTAAACACTGTTTTAATAGATCAAGATAGCTTTACTGCACGATGATGACCAAAATGTTCTTGCATTATGTAGTGTTTTTGTTATTAACAAGAAAAATCAACAGGTTTCCGAGAGAGAGATTGGATTCCAATTCTTTCCAGTAGGATAGAAATGAGGATAGATTGTCACTCAAAGCTCTTTGGAGGGAGAATGGGAAACATATTCAAGAAACTATAGTTGATGATCAACATTCTAGAATACAAGGATTTGGCCTGCATCTTCCAAATGCTAGATGCCAGATACCTCTCAATTTTCTTTCCGGGCTGAGTGTTCTGATGTGAACTGCTGGATTAATATACAGATCAGCCATTGCATTATTAGTTGGGTTTCAGCAGCATCATGCGGCTTCCAGATCAGAGGTGATATTCAGCAGGTTCTGATCAGTTCTGGAGAACCGGTAGCGGAAATTTTGAGTAGTTCGGAAAACCGGCAAATACCACCTCCGACTGGAGATTTTACAGTCTCCTTCCCCTGCCTCGCCCACCAATCCACACCCACAGAACTGGTAGTAAAAACATTTGAATCCCATCACTGTCCAAGATGTGTTCATGGTAAGGGGAAAAGAATTATATTCCTAACTGAAAATTATATTAACTGAATATGAGTAGTGGTAGTACAATGCAGCATTTTTATATGTTTGATGATTACTGGGCATGGCACTTTTTTTTTTTAATAAAAAAAAGTTAACACTGATTGATGAACACGCTGCAAGCAATTGAAGGGTCATTTTATATTCCAAATGACTAAGACAGGGGTGTCAAACTGGCGGCCCACAGGCCAGCTGCATCAGATGCAGGCCACACCTACCCCGCTCCACAAAGGCGCGATACGTCATGTGACGCAATCGAATTTGATGCCCATGGACTAAGAGAACCACTTCTCTGTGTGAGCATTTTAGCTGTGGCCATCCCTAAATGACAAGACCAGCCCATCTATTGGATAGGAGTGTTATCCAATATTCCACATTGTCACAGGCCACCAGGTAGCCAGCTACAAGTCAGCCATTGCTTTCATTGACCTCAGAAATATTAAATCCTTTTTAGTATATTAGGAACTCAAAGGGAGGCAGAGGTTCAACACTGATGCAGAAGAAAAGAGGATAAGTGATCTAAGAACTTAAGATAGCAAACTGCCATTCGGGAGAGGATTCAGCAACTTAATTTCAGTTCTCATTTCCACTGACTATTTTACCAGCCATGGGAGATTAAGATAAGCCTATTACGATTGCTTGGATCTTCCAATCATGCTCCTTCATTAAATTCAGGTCATTAAATTCAGAAGCATCACCCAGTTTTTGGGAAAAGAATAACAGGGCTCCTTTGTTGATGATGTTCCTATGTTTAAGGCCATGCCTGCTAATTGATTAGGCAATCTGACTTGTAAGATTTATTTGCACTGTTACAACACAGTGGCAGTGATCGGGGTGAAGTGCTAGCTAATCAACAATGAACACACACACACAAAAAGAAAAATGTAAGCCATGAAGCAAACTGAGAACCCTGTTCAAAATGAAGAATTTGAATTAGTGCTGTAAGAGATCCCTATCTTCAAAAAAAAAAAAAAAAAAAAAGCACAATATTTAAATTAATCCCAAACTATCTTGTTAAAAAGCAACACCTATCTCTATAGCACCTGTAACTGAATTAAGTTTGGAGAAAAGCAAAAAGCTAAACTAACTCAGAAGAAATTATTCAACTTTC
Organism: Notechis scutatus; assembly: GCF_049901735.1. Lineage (NCBI taxonomy): Eukaryota > Metazoa > Chordata > Lepidosauria > Squamata > Elapidae > Notechis > Notechis scutatus. Next base: position 84,274,471 of record NC_142011.1, read on the forward strand.
ATGGAATATCACCTTTTGTTTCTGTTTTGTTTTTTTTGGCTCTAGAAAATCTTTCAAAGCTGTATTGATTCTTGATACTTTTCTATTCTAAATGAATGCAGTTAGCATGGTGTTTTCAGCTAGAATACTCGCACATCAAAATGTATTGTGTTTAAAGAGCTGCACAGGAGTAGAAGTTTTCTAAAAATGTAAAGTTAGAATCAGCACCGTTTGGTATTAAATTTTGATGCAAAACCCGCAAAGATGGAAGTACAACTCTGGTACAGCTTTTGCTTATGTAAAAAAAAAAAGTGCTTTCCTTTGACCATGAAATAGAGATAAGTTGAGAAGTTGGCACATTCAGGAACCAAGCAGTCTAGATTTAAGACCACTCTTTTTGCTGACACAGATCCCACTGGAAAAAACATTTTGATTCTGAAAACAAAAGCTTGCTCCCCTTCACTAGGTTCTTGCATTGTGCTTTTTCCCCCCGCGACATGAAATTCACAAATTCATGCACAATCACTACACATCAGCAACATCCATAAACAGTCAGGCTGATGGTCAATAGTTGGCACATCAAGAATATTTCGGCATCAGCTCTAAAAATAAAGAGAGTGCAACGCTTGCACCCAAACAGTATTGATTGTACTGGTATTTGTTGTTTTGGCTGAAGCACCAGCCCTCATTCTTTGTAAGCTCTTGTTGGAGATGTTCCTTTGTAGAAGATATTTCTGGTATTTTCGGGGCTGCTGCCTCTTTCGGGGATTAAAATGATATTACCTTTTCTCCGAAGTGTTGAGTCACGGCTAGAGGAAATGGACAGGGTCTCTGAGCCGATCTCACTGCCTTCTACAGGGGTCACTCTTATTGTGGTGATCCCATGATGATGATGGTCACTGCCCTCGATGTTGCTTCTTTTCCGATCCCCGGAACTGTAACTGTCTTTCAAAGATTCGCAGCTCTCAGAGTCTCTGTTGAGATCGTTGAGCTCGTATGTTTGGCGAAGGCTCCCTTTCTCGGGGGCTTTCCATTTCCAGGAGCCGCTGCCTTCTCCTTCGGACGGCATTTGGATGATGGGGCGGCTATTCTCAGGATGGGCCTCTACCCTTACAATGCTGCTCGGTTCGTGATCTGTCAAGGTTTTGTAGCGGATCGCTCCTGTACAGGTGACTGTACTGCTATCAGTGCCCTTTGGGCTGCCCTGAAGGACTCCTTGTTGCTTTGACATGGCTATGACCTGCATGATCCTTGGCTGGCTGTTACTTCTGCATCCAACACTCTTCTCGGCAGCTTTTAACCACTTTGCTCGAGCAGAATTCGTTTTGGGAGACATGTTCACATTTTCCTGGGTCTCTTCAGGGATGTGCACAAGCTGGGAAGATCCTGGACGTGACTGAATGGAAACTCTGGGTCCCCCAGAGAGGCCAACACTGTTGCAGCCTGGCATGCTACCAGGCTGAATTTTCAGGTACTGATTGCTTGGGCCATGGTGATCTCCATTAACACCCACTCTAGATGGCTCAGAGCTTGACCTCATTTCAATGGCCCTAGGTGGTGACTGTCCAGAATCGGTTTCAATAACCTGCAGGGACAGCTTCCGACTTTCATTCTTATTCTTCCATTGAGAGAGGAGTTGTTTAGAGCGGGCAGAATCCATGGAGGCATGGATGGACGCGTTCCGTCGAACTGATTCCTCTACGGCAGGTGTGTTGACTCTTGGCAAGGTGTTGCTGAATGTGACCATGTTTTCCTTTCCCATCGGACTTCGTGGCATTATAATCTCTACGTCAGCATTCGCTCTCTTCAGGTTTGTCAAGGAGCCGGTGTCTCTGTGGTTCCTGTTCAACATGTTCTCCACATGATGAGTCGTGATGGCATCGTTTCCACTACCGTTTTTCCCTGGTAAAATTCGATTGGGATCTTGGCTTAGGTCAGGCAAAGGTCTCAATGGCTCTCTGTGTACGTTATGATTGAACATGCTGTCTTCACTTGGCAGAAAGTTCCCCACAGCATACAGACCCTGGTATTTGAAGGGGGGGAAAAATAGAACCCTTTTATGGAAAAGTAAATATGTATAAACACTTCAGCAGAAGATAGTTACATTTATCAAGTGTTGTGGGTATGGAATGAACTCTTAAAACTGCTAATATATCAGCCAAAGATATATAATTTTTTCATAATGGGATCACACATATTCCTAGCAATTATCTGGATCTGTCCCTGTCTTAAGAACCCCGTCTCTGTCTTAAAATCCCTAAGAAATAGTTTCACCAGTAGATGGAACAGGCAAAAGAACGTGAAGACATCCGTGCATATCTCCACCCCTTTATCACATTTCTTCACTTAAGAAAAAGCTGTTAATATCTCAGACCAATTTCAGAAATGTTTAAACGGATAGGCCTTTTTGAGTCTGCCAGCTTTAACGAAAGGTTAATACAGAGGAAGGAAACCAGAATCAACAAAGTCCAGCAGTTCAGTAAGAGCATAGAGAATAAGTTGCCATCAATAAAGAGTACTCATTGAGCATTTTAATTGATCCAAGGATATCTGCATGGGCCCACATGGGAATCCTTTGAAATCAAAAAGTTTGACACTTTGTAGTGGGTCAGCTTTCCACGCACCAATTGTATAATCAAAATAATTTATGGGGGGGGGGGGGAAACAGGAGAAACATAGTGCTTGGCAGTTACTCTTGCTTTAAAATTCTTACTGATACAAAAAAAAAGAAGAAGAGACTAATGGGTACCAAGTTATAGTAAGCACCATATTCCGTCCATGATTCCCAGAGCTCTACGTAAGGCAAGCTGTCATGCAGCAGCGTGTGTAGTTTTGTTCCCGACTTCACCAATTTCATATTAAAGAGAGAGACTGATTTGCTCAAGATTGTCCAAGTGAGTTTCAGAAAGGCTTATAGAGCCCTAAATACATTATGTTATCTCATGAATAGATTATCGCTGCCCTTTCCATTTTTCAAGGCCATCTGTGATTTTTAGAAACACATTGTAGAGAGCCAATTTGAATAATATACAGGAGACATCTAAAACCACATAAAAACTCTTCATTTATAAGACATGTGGGCAATTCTACTCACCAAGTAAAGGGCAATTCCACCCCCAATTAAAAAGCCACAATAAACATCGACTGGGTGGTTTTTGTATTGGGTGATGCGTGTCAGGCCACATATAATCCCGCAGATGATAAAAGCGAAGACTAGAAGTGGTTTCAGAAGTTTAGAGGAGTCGGTTAGCGTAGAATTGAAGTACATCTTTAAAAGAAATACATTTTAAAAAAAAGTTTAGTGACATTTCCCAATGGAATGGTACTCTTTCTCTTCCTGTTTTTTGAAGGAAGGTAATAAAGGAAAACAAACAAAAATCCCTTGGGTTGTTTTGAAAAAACAAACAAACCAGTTGATATGTTGTGAGGTAAGAGTCACGGGTTTTCTCCCTTGCTATTTGGAATTTGGGAGAAAAATGCAACGTGCCAACCATGATTTGGAGTGATAACAACAGTGATGGGAACTATAAGAATTGTCTTATTGCTGGTTTACAAATGTAATTAAAATGAATAGCTCAGTTTCTTGAGTGAATGGGTTGGGAGAGGGACAGTGGCTCTTGGAGATAGTAACGTCCATCTAACTCTGAGAGTGTGGGACCAGGTGAGTCTTCTGACTCAACAGAGTAGAGAGGTGAAAGAATCTCTTTGCCACAGAACTCCGAACTCCATCTGAATAATTTCTCAAGGTGTGAACTGAGCACCTGTCAGTATGAACCAGACTGGGAATTTATTTGGAGGCGTTAGGGAAATTGCAGAGGAAGGGTCAAGTGCTAATGGAAACAAATCAGAGCTGCTTATCCCCACAAAGCCTTTGGAGAAAAGAAGGACCATCCCCCATATTATAATAGGATAACTGTCAGCTTTGGAAGCCATATTGAGACCAGACGCTTCCCTATTGCCACATTTCTGAACCTGGGAAATTGGGAGGGGGGAATTTCTTGGAGTGGATGTAGTTAGATATAACAACATTCTTTTTTCTAAGTCAAGGCCATGTTATTCTGCACGTAAGTGAGGGGAAGTCTCAAGCTGGGACGGAGGGTGATTGGGGCATGTGATGTGATGATGGGTGCAGGGGTTGGATTTGTAGTTTTTACTTATTGCAAGGAAGCCCGGAACTTTTCAGATTCGGGATTCCCCAGATGTGCCAGTTTACTATCCAATCAAAACGGAACTTTTGAGAAGATATCTGTCTCGGAGTCATTTGTTGGAGTGGAGGTTTTCTGGAATGCTGACAATAACTTCAATGATAATCTTGTCCTCCCCACTTCCCAACCTCAACCCTTCTGTGAATGCCATTAGAAATAATCAGATCTGGCATTTCATTCACATCATTGCTTTCTCTATGTTGGAGATGTCTGAATATAGTCTGGATGAGGTGACACCTTAGCTTAAGAGCGGGGAAGAACCATAGTTGGGAGTCCTCCAAACATTTCAGAAATTAAATCATCCATACATTGTGAGAAAGGCTCTTGGCAGTTAGAGGAAAAACATGTGCAGTCCTATGCCATGCCTACTTATCAGTAAAATAAGAAGAGCATGTGTCAAAAGGATTACGAGCCACCTGCTTTCATGCTGAATTTGCAGTGAGTTGGTTTGAAAAATTAAAAGCCTGATATAAATACCAAAATACTGACTAATTTCTGAGATTAATTTGTTCTTTGATGTCTATGGAGATTCTTAGTCATCCAGGCCATGGTTGTCCCAAAGGTGCTTTTCCAAAAGGCAACTGGACTTTCTTTGTTTTTCCTTGAAGACGTTTCGCTTCTTATCCAAGAAGCTCCTTTGGTTCTGTCAGAATGGTGGGGGATGGAAGGATGTCTATTCCTTGCAGTCATCTGGTTGACAGCATTTTCTTTCAAAGCCCTTGAGGCCACTTGGAGATTTATCTGTACCCCCTTGGGATCACCTGAATAGTGCAAATGGATATGGAACCTTTTGGGAACTGTTCAAAAGACAGTGTGGTCTCCTTTCCCAGCAGAGGGGAAGGGATATGACACCGCCTCTATCTCCCGTTTACAACACAGTCCTTTCTGCAGTTCAAGAATATTCCACACCCATTTGCGCTATTCAGGTGATCCCAAGGGTACAGATAAACCTCCAAGTGGCCTCTACAACACTCAGAGGGAGTGCTGATGACTGCTAGATTTAAAATCCTTCCGTTCTCCACCATTCTGTCAGAACTGAGGAAGCTTCTTGTTCTTTCAGGGCATACAATATATTTTCAATCATGAAAATGTCCCTTTCATTTAATGCAGATAAATCCACATCATTTAATGGTGAGAGAAAGAGAAAGTTATAGATTTTTGTGACCTGTCACAAAACGTTTATCTTACCTGGACATTAGTCCACTGAGCATGTTGGATGTTACTTAGGAGTATACATATATGACATTTATATCATTATGACTTGGCCACAGTTCACTATGCTGCTTTTAAAAGTATTTCCTCATTCCAAAGGACAGGATATTTAATAAAAATGGTGTTTCTAACCAATTCTCCTTAATCTCTAATTTTTATATTTCACTTCTTTGAAAAAAATGAAGCTGGGGTGATTCTTCTTTATCATCAGGCTATTTTATACAAGGGAGCAATGACATTCTGATTCCACCCCCCCTCTCTTGTATACATTAATACGAAAAGGCTTAATTACTCACCGAAACATACACAGCTGCAAATGCTGCCAGGGTGGCATGTTGTGAAGGAAATGACTTTCTGCAAAGGAAGGACATTCAAATTAAATTTCTCACTGAAAAGACATTCTGCTAAGCCTGATTTGAAAATAACTTAAAGCATCGGGTGGTCCAATTTGGATGCCGTGTTTAACCTACAAGCCTGTATATTCTGAGAAATTATTATTACATTATCAGTTTGGGAAAAAAAAGACCTTTTGGTATTTTGTATAGAATGACTTGCTACAGCTCACATTAACAAACATAATAGACATTTTGACTGCACTGATTAAAATCCTGAATGAAGAAAATTTCCAATTATGACAGAATGAGCATTGCATAAAGATTTGGGAATAGCTCATTTCTTGCCATTAATTTTCTCGGTGACTGGATAAGCATTGCATCCGTCAATTAAAACTCTTTAATCCACTGCCCCAAAATTGGCAGCAGAATTCCTCTCCAGGATTTCTATCAGTGCTGACTTTGATGATTTCCTAATAATCACCGCCCAGTTTTTTAAAGATGTAAAGAAATAGACATCTCAGAAAAGTACTCCGAGTCTTGATCCATGGCGATGCTGGCAGTTAAGATGTTCATCAACATAAAGAAAATCTAGAAAACCTTAAATCAGTATTTCTTAAAATGTGGTTGAAGGACCTCGGAGTCCCTTACCAGAAACTCTCAGAGGGCCACAAAATCAAAATTATTTGTCAGACATTGAAAATATTTGCAAAGATTAAAACAATGTTACTGTTGTTACTGTTTTTAGTTCCTTAAAAATACAGGTTTATTTAATATGTTAATGTTTATGTTAACATCTAACATACATTTAATATGCTCAATATTGTTTATTTCATAGGTTTTAATGTTGTTACTTTAACATGATTCTATAAATAAATATTCTGCTAATACATCAATTTTAATTTTAAATATGGTAAACATTGATAAATGTAACCTACACAATCTAAAGCTCTTTCAGGGTCCTCTATTATTTTTAAAAGTGGAAAAGGGTTCTGAAAGCAGAAGCTCAAAAAACACTGTTTCCAAGGATTGATGGAAAATGTAAGCACTTGGGCGGTTGTTAGTAGATAGGGGAAAGGTGTTTAACTAATTATTTCATTTAAAAAAAATATTGTGGAGTAATATTTTAAGATTTGTCTCTCTAAAAACCATTAAAAAACTTAATGGTTGTAGTGAATATATCTCCAAAAAGCAACATTTAGGATTTGCTTCTTTTTAATCTAGCCAACCTTGGCTGATCTGCAGTGTTGAACCTGGTTAGGACTTGGATAAGGATAAGGACCACTTTGGATAACCTGAAGATCCCTGGTGGTGCAGTGTTTAGAATGCAGTATTGCAGGCTAATTCTGCCAACTGCCAGCAGTTTGATTCTCATTGGCTCAAGGTTCACCTAGGCCTTCCATCCTTACGAGGTCGGTAAAATGAAGACCCAAATTGTTGAGGGCAATATCCTGACTCTATAAATTGCTTAGAGAGGGCTGTAAAGCACTGAAGTGCTATTGCTAAACTGTAAGGTTGCTGAACACATTTTGGAAGAAGGCTGTGGCAAACCATTTCTTTACTTTTGTCAAGACAACGATAGTGATATGTCCATGAAGTCACTTAAAATCAAAGTCTACTTGAAGAGACTTAGATGCACTCAAGCAAAGTCTAAGATGGATCAACACTTATGCATGAAGATATTTGTACATGAAAATTCTCACTAGAGAATACACAATAACCTATTCTGAGATAGGCATTATTTAAAAAAATATTGAAGCAATCTCAAAAATAATTACTGTAAATCTGGGAAATTGAAACAAGATTTTTAAAGTTTTTTTTTTCATTTTGAAAGAACTGAGGTTAGACTGTCTTCTTTTAAAATTAGACTTTATGTATTGATTTTCTCTGAAAAAAGAAAGCCTTGTGCCTCATATAGCCTGCTATCTGCAAATGCTATTACAGTATCTAAATATCTGTTTATAAATCACTTAATTTTACGCATGATGATTACTCTTGGAATCAGTTCAGATAGAATAATGGATGCACAGAGAGGTATTCGCATCTCCTTTGCAAATTCTAAATGTGTGTTTTTCCTAGAACATTATATTACGCACTTGGGGGAGAGAGCACAGGAGCAGGAAAATATCGTTCAATTACCGCCAAGGCCTATTTTTAGGGAAATCTTTCTCATGATTGCAACCCATTTTGTTGACAAAATTACCTCTTTTTCAGTAAGACACAAACCCCTGCAATTGTAGCCCATTTACTCACTTCCATTTTCAAGCAACTAAAATGTCCATCCATTTTGTAACTATCCTCACTTATAAAGGTAGTCCTTGACTTACAAACATTCATTTAGTGACCATCCTAAGTTACAACGGCACTGGAAAAAGTGACTTATGACCATTTCTCAGACTTATGACTGTTGCAGCATCCCTATGGTCACGTGTTTACCTTTGGGTGCTTGACTAATTCACATTTATGACAATTGCAGCGTCCTTGGCGTATGTGATCATAATGTGATCACATTATGTGACTTTCTGACAAGCAAAATCAACGGGGAAGCCAGATTCACTTAACAACCGTGTTACTAATTTAACATCTGCAGTGATTCACTGTGGCAAGAAAAGTCGTAAAATGGGGCACGACTCAGAATAACAAGTTTCCCACATAGCAACATAAATTCTGGGCTCAATTGTGGTGGTAAGTTGAGCAAATTTTTGCTATGAGAACCAAAAGCCTTAAGGAGAGCCATTGAGAATTACATCAGTTTCTCCCTGTAGAATTCTACCCTCTTTATTTTTTATTTTTTTTAAAAAACAAAACAAAAATACAAATCTCTATTTACATTAACGGTGTTCGTGTTGTTATTAATACATACATCTCCTTTTTATATGTAAACATCAACTCTTATTTCTATCCGCCACCCATTTGTACCACCTATCCCAAACCGCATAATAGTCCGAATCATCTTTGCCTCTTAATTCCATTGTGAATTTATCCAGTTCTGCACAATCCATTATTTTTTGTGTCAAGTCTTCTTCAGATGGTATCTTTTCCTTCTTCCATCCCTGTGCGAAGGCTATTCTCGCTGCCGCAGTTATGATATGTATAATGATGTATCGGATTACCTTGCTCAATTTTCCCTTAATTATTCCTAATAAGAATATTTCTGGTTCGAGTTCTAATTTGTGATCTGTAATTTCTAATAACCATCTTTGTACCCTCATCCAATATTTTTTAACCTCTGGACACTGCCACCACATATGGAAGAACGTTCCTTCTTTGTGCTTACACTTCCAACATTCTGCTTTTGTGTTTGGATACATTTTGGCCAGTCTTGCTGGGGCTAGGTGCCACCTACAAAACATTTTATATTGATTTTCTTTAAATGCTGTTGAGAATTCTACCCTCTTTAATCTGTTTCTAAATACACCATTTCTAATATATGGCAAAACACAGCCAAAGGGTTGATCCACATTAACACAATCGAAATAAGAGGAAAAAAGACCAGCTGCCTTTGGTTCATTCCAGCACTGCCTACCTGTCTATCAGTCCAACAAAGGTAATTTACCTGAAGGTAGCTACCTTCGTCCCAGCTAATTTTGATACTAATTGTAGCTATCAGGCACCACATCGTGCTACCTAAAACTGGAAGGGAATGATGGAATGGACACTTGGGCATTTCACTTCCTGCTTTTGGCTAATAATTAAATTGGCAGCTATGGTAATGCATTAGGGTTGTAGCTAAGAGCAAGGTAAGAGAAACTCAGTTATTTCATCACCTCTGCTGTGATGCCAATGTCCTTGGATTCTTCCCAACTGTCATCCTGAAAAAGCCATTTCAACATTGACCAAACTACATTTTTTCCCATATGATTTCAATCAAAACCTGTAACCTATAAAACTGAGACTGCAGCTTGAGTCTTTTCTCTTCGTCTCTTGCAGCCTCCTTTACCCTGTGAGTAACATTTATATATATATTAGGCCTTGCCTTGCTGGTGATGGTTGCAAGCAACTTTAGAAGTCATTTTTATCTGAAGAACACACTAAAATATTCTATGTAAATTACAGAGCAAAGGGTTGCCATGTGGAAAAGCAAAATATGCAGACAAATACTACAATCAGAATGACAAGGATGCATATAGATGATGAACAAGAGATAACAAATACTGAATAACATACAGCTAAATATATTTCTAACCTGCCATCATTGATGATAATAGGATCAGATCCTGAGCAAATATCCTCCACGATGTAAGAATTTTCTGAGCACGATACGTTGAGGGAAGTATAATTAGGTTTGCATACAGTCAGGAAATACGGTGTCTGATATCCAGTTGACAACTGTATGATATCAGTGACGAGTGCGGTAGCACAAAGGCCAAAGATATGGACACCTAGAAATGAAAACAAAATAATAATAATTATTGCACTTTGGTCAATGGAAAGCCAAATGGGTCGCTAAACACCCAGTTATAGGAAGACATGTAAATGACCCCACAAAAAAGGTGCTAGGCTGTGAACTACCACATGAACAACAGACAATGCTGAATAGAATTCACACGTCACATGGCCTCTGGTGGCGCTCACTGTATAAATAGTGCTTAGTATCTTCCCTTCCGCATGACACAGGGTCCCACATCAAACTGCAGATCACATTGTGACTGTCTGTAAACTGAGGGCATATATTGTTCCTGTATTTGATTTTTTCAATATAAACAATATTGCGCTTCAATGGTTAAATGGTCTAGATCAGGGGTGTCAAACTTGCCACATCACATTGCCGTCATGTGATGTTTCATGACATTTTTTCCCATTTGTGGAGCTGGGGTGGGTGTGGCCTGCGGGCAGCCAGTTTGACACACCTGGCCTAGATATTGATATTAGAATGTAGATCTTCTTGACATTTATATATTATTGGGTTCTACTAATCTAGTTGAAATGTTGATTTATATTGCTAGTCCATGTATATTCCATATGATATGATAACACTACGACCCATAACTTTAGTCAAACAGACATATTGTTTATTCTAATTTGGGACACCAGCTGATAATCTATAGACTATGGTCTAAATCTGCACACAGAGTAAAATGCCAGCTGATAATGTAATGTGGTAGTACTGTAGTTATTTCTCCATATACCTATATTATAATTCTGAATCAGACAGCTTCTTTTTTGCCAATCCACATGGTGAGTACTTCAACCCATACAGACAAGCAAGCATATAGATTGAGGTGAGACAGCCATCTTGGATGGCATATATTCAGTGAAGGTAAAGCTTCATCCAGGTCCCCACAGAACTCCGAAACCCCATCAGAAAAACTCACCAACAAATCGGACAGCTCTCCTAAGGAAAGAGTTGAAATTGCAGCCGCCTGCGTTGATATTGGCCTCGGCTCCAATTCCATTCCGGCGTTTGGAAAGGCAGCAATAGAGAATGCTCTCACCTACCATAATCTGCAATGACAAAAGCTGGGTGCAAGGTAACTGTGGCAACAGTTTGAGCAGGGTCTGGTCCAAATCAAAGCACTTACATGTAATTATCGTAGTGCGAATTTCATTCACCAAAGTGTGGATGCTTGAAGGTATATATATTTATGCCTGTATATAGCACGTGCATGTGTGTATTATGTAGGTGTTTGAGCAGATATATATTTTCTCTTGAGAGCAGGCAACAGAATTTCATTTTTAATGTAGGCCAGTGTGCTCAGAGTAAAAAAAAATGGCAATAAAGTTATCTTACTACATCACAGGTAACTCTTAATTCACTTTTCTGAGGGCAGGGAATATACTGCATGTTTACATGATCTTGTTTGCAAAAGGTACAATCAGATCTGTTGACTGAAACAATGGTTGATCTAAGATCTCTTCCAGCTCTCTGACATCGGTTGATCTAAGATCTCTTCCAGCTCTCTGACATTGCTAGTGGATAATTGGATTGAAAGCAGAGAATGAATATCTTCATATGTACAAACAAAGCAAAGTGTGTTTTGAAACTTTGAGAAAATGGAACTTTGAGAAAATTCCTGTCTCGGAGGTTTGGTGTCGGAGTTTGTTTTTCTGGAAAGCTGACACAAAGGGGTATATACTGCTATTACCATGAAACAATATGTTAGTTTCAAAATTGACCTCTGAGGTAATTAACTTTGGGAGAAATGCTCAGGGTTACTAAATAAATTTTGAAGATTTGAACTTAGTTTTAGACTGAAATATTCCTTCTCTTGCTTGGATTTTTGTAGATGTGTTGGATTATACCTGCTATTGTTTTGAGAGGTCAGTGCTCATCACAGAGGTCAAGTCTGGGCTGAAATTACCTGTTTCACTTTGTATTAGCTTTACAGAATCATGAAAACACTACTCTGGGTTGGCAATTTTCAACATTAGCTCTGACTATCTTTAATACATTTTTAGTAGCACTTCTACTGCTTCTCCAGTATTTTCGGCTTCATTTCCATTCACTTCTATCACATTTGAGTAGCTAAAGAGATTTGACTGGTGTTTGGCAATTTTGTCCCATTGAGCATGATATTGGCAGAGGCCCATAACCGCCATTTTGTGAGTAGCTAAGAAGCAACTACTTCTTCTTCTTGAAGAGAGCAACTTTGAGATCTCCACAGCTCAGATAAGAAGTTGATTAGATGGCTGGAGGAGGCTTTTTTTTAAAAAAAAAACACGAATGAAGATGTTTCCAGAATGGCTTAAGCAATAATTTTGGCAAGGAGGATTTAAGGGTGGGAATTGTTGTGCAACACTCCTAGGGAATCAAACTGGCTTGAAAACTGCATTACTATCCTCCAAATTATGGTATCAACATTCAGCGGCAAATTGAGGAGAAAATGGGCAGTTTGCTTCTATGAAAACTTCTCTTCTCATTCTTATTTTAAGCAATTTAAAATGTACTTCCAAAATTGGCTAACTTTGCATCAAGTTTGACAGCACAATCACAGGGAGCGATACCCAGTTCTTAGGCCACAAGCATCTTATCTTGCAGTAGTAGAACAACAAAAGTAGTTAATGGTAGGTAAGTGAAACTAACTGAACAGGGTCCGTGGTTCATGAACTGTTCTATGTAACCGAATTCCTTAAGAATATCAACAGCTTGGCCTAGCTTGACTGATGTTGTGGCCCCCTCCCTCCCTATTTTGCTGAAATTGGAATGTGATTTAATTTGGTTCTTCTAATGTTTTGTTGCTATTTATTTATTTAATTTAAATGCCACCCATCTCATTATCCAAAGCTCCGGGTGGCCTATCTTTTGCTCACTGTTATCCAACAGATCTTACTATATAGTTGACAGAGGCGGCTGTTCCTCTTTTATTTCTCTCCAACAGGTACGTTAGTTAGAACTGCAGCCTTAATTGCCCTGTACCGAGTGAGAAGCATGAATGAACCAGCTCTGAATGAACCAGCTCTCAATTATTCTAATGGCTATCAACTGTGCAGCATGATTTAGATTAGCTAGAAAGCAGGAAACCATGGGATTTTTTGCTTTCTAGCTAATCTAAATCACTGTGGTACTGCTTTGCCTTCACCCAGGAGGCTTCCCTGAGGCCCAGTCAGGGGTGGTTTTCTGGAGGAGTGGGGAGAAGTGGCCTGAGGGCAGAGCTGAACCTTCCTTAGGACTGAAGCTTCTATTTTTCAGTGCAGACTCAAGTAGCAGATTGCAGAAAGGTAGATCTGTGATACTGCAAGCAACTCAATCTGCCTGTCTGCTTTGCCTGATTTTGGGTAAAAGTTGCTCTTTTTTTAAATTAAAAAAATCAATATTTACATAAATAATTACAATATTTACATATAAGCCAGGCCCAGCCAGTCATGTGACCACCAAGCCACACCCAATCAGCAAGCCACACCCACCCAGTCACATGACCAACAAACCACACCCACAAATTAAGCCACACCCATGGAACCGGTTGTTAAGAAATTTGAATCCCACCCCTGAGTATTCCCCAAGTATTTTAGGTAAGAAGTCATGCAAAGAATCTTTTTGACATTTCATTTTTAAAACATTAATTAAAAATTATGGAGGACCAGTTTTAGAAAACCGCTGATGCACTAGATCTCCTGGTATCTTTGTAATTGAGAGGGCAGTAATTCGACATTACTGCTCGGCCTTCTCTCAGCTGCTCTACCTACCTTAATGGATTTCCCTTATTTTCCCCCACAGCAAAATAAGGATGGTGAAGATGGTATAATTCCACCATAATGTAGATAGTAAAGGGAAACTTAAGGGATTTAGTAAGCTAAGTGCTATTGTCCAAATCACCTTCCAATAACATAATGGGCCTTGATACAGCCATTATGGTGGTGGGACTTTGATCAAGAACAACTAGTGTGATTGAAAATTAACATTTTTATTTTTACAGAATTCTCAATTGCTTTCAGTTGTTATATATGAAGATCTCTCTTGGAAGGAGCATAAGTCAAGCCATGCAGCTATTGATTGGGGTTTAGATACTGAATGCTTTTCCACAACACGATTAAGCAATTTTCCAGCTTTGCATATAACAGTGAACTGTAAGCTAAGCTGAATGGGCTGGGTTTATGTTTGATCTAATGTTAATGAGCTGGCCTAGAAACCAGGAGACAGTGAGTTCTAGTTCTGCCTTAGGCATGAAAGCCAGCTAGGTGACTTTAGGCCAGTCATTCTCTTTCAGCCCAGCTCACCTCGCAAGGTTGTTGTAGGGAAAATAGGAGGAAGAAAGAGTGTGAAATAGATATGTTTGTCACCTTAAGATACTTAGGATTGAACAAGGGTGGGATAAAAAAAAATCTAATAATTAAATAAATATGCCAAGTCACAGAAACACTAACCAAGTTTGAAAGTAAACATGGCTGAATAAGCAGGGAAGTATTTAAACTGATCCAGTGAAGCATATAACCTAGCCTAAATTTTTCTGGCAACTGATTCTTCTGTTTTGTCTATATGTTCCAATCCATTATTCTTTCAAATTCAAGGGGATATACTAAAAATCTGTTATATAACCTCGTTATGAATGCCAAGATTTAGCCTTGATCATATAAACCAGGATTAAAAAGAACTAATAATGTTTGACTACTCCTCCAGCTGTTTCTTTCCTATCCCGGGGAGAGCACTCCTTAACAAGCAGCTTTTCAGAATCAGCTGCCCAAATCTGTCACCACTGGATCTTTTTGACTATAGGTGAGCAAAATTCACCACGGGGCTCTCTGCAAATAAATCATTGGATCAATTATTGAAGATAGGAATTGTAGATCTGATGATCTGGTCTTCTGCTAATGGGCTGACACTATTCTGAGCACCTGCAAAACACAAAACAAATAGGACAAATGGGAAATTCTCTAACTCACCATAATGGCAGGAGCAGCAAAAGCCAAACTGAGCAACATCAAGATAGGAACAGCCTCCTGGGAAGGTTCAATGTATGGCATACTCAAACTTCTATCATAACAGCTGAATCCGGCATGTACTGGCTTGAAGACATCCGTGAGTTCAAGGAAATAGAGACTGACAACAGAAGAGGCCAGTATGGGCAGCTAAGAAAGAAACATGAACGTTATTATTATTATTATTTTTTAAAAAAACATGAATATATTTCAGCTCTATCTTGAAGGTTTGTATATTAATAGTGAACTCAGACCTTAAGAAAGCTTTAGCATAGATCAGGGGTGTCCAACCTTGGCAACTTTAAGACTTGTGGACTTCAACTCCCAGAATTCTTTGCTGGCTGAGGAATTCTGGGAGTTGAAGTCCACAAGTCTTAAAGTTGCCAAGGTTGGACACCCCTGGCATAGATGCAACCACACACAAGAAAATATTTGGTTGCACAGTAGGACTTCCCTTAGCTGCCCTTCCTCATGTCACTTTCTGAGTAGACTCTAATGTGCTATACAGGATAGCAAGAGCACCGCTTCACAGTGTTTTACAGCCCCCTCTAAGCGGTTTACAGAGTCGGCATATTGCCCCCCAACAATCTGGGTCCTTTACCAACCTTGGAAGGATGGAAGGCCTAAGTCAACCTTGAGCCAGTGAGATTCGAACTGCTGATAGTTGGCAGAATTAGCCTGCAATACTGCATTCTAACCACTACCAAAGGGATCTTTCACCAGCAATTTAGACCCAGTGGCAGATGAAAATATCCATTTCATGTTCATAGACCAATGTTTTTCAACCTTGCTTGCTTTAACCTCTCCACACAGCTTTAAGGTACTAAGGATGAGAAACACTGGCATAGATAGTGTGAATGTTAAAAAAGGAGAAATCAGTACGGTCCTAAGAACAACAAACTTTGCTAAGGAAAAGGGAGACAGTGCAAATTCATCAAGAAATTCTTGAGTAAGGAACACATATGCTCAATGGCTACAAACAAAAGAGTTTTGGGACCAAAATAAAAATGTTAGAGACCAAGTATAGAATAGAATATCTAGGAAGCTTTTGTTTCAAGTCTTCTTTGTATCAAATTATTTGCCCTGATAACCCTGGATATGATTCAGGAAATGGTGCGTTGATAATGCTAGATTTGATTTTGTTAAAAGTATGCATTTTAAAATTTAAATCCTCTATTGTGGATTAAAATGAGTTATGTGCAGCTTAATTGTCTGTCATAACTTCATTAAATCAATGTAAATTCAGAATTCTTAAGTGGGGCTAGTCACATTATTTTATTAATTTGGCATTTTATTAAGTTTGCTCATATCTTCTAAAGAAATTGAGAAATGCAATAGGAACTACAATAAAACTGAAAATCACAATATATAATACAATATGAATAGTAAAACAATGATTAAGCTCTACACTGAATACCAATATTAGCTATTGCATATTTATACGCAGTTCTCCTGCACTTATCATTCAGTATGGGTCGGTAGTTACCATAGCTCTTGGGCTCTATAGCAATCCAGTTGAAAGCAAATATACCTGTTCCAGGATAATGTTGCAGGATCCAATCTGAGTCAATCACCAGGACCAAAGGTTTCGTCTTCCAAGCTTCAGAATCATGCTGGAGCCCATGGAACTCATGGAACTTCTCTCCCACCAGAATGTAATTCACGCAGATTGGATCCTGCAATCTAGTGAATCTTGTAATGTGCCCTTTCTCACAAAGTCTCTATTTGATAGCACTCTACTTAAAAATATTTCTGTCCAAGTCTGATTAAAATATTTAATAAACACACAGGGTGGAAGAATGGAGTCCTTGAAGTCATCTATTCACACCTGGGCAATAGGAAGACCAGGTACACTCATAATCTAGTTAGAGTCTTTCCCACTCAGGTGAGGGATATATATTTCTAGTTAAAATTTAGTCACTCTAAATTTGCATCTACACAAATTTAATCAGAAGAACTCCAGTAGCAATTCTTCCAATTAACAAAGTTTATTAAAAGGTACAGTTTTTTGTGAGCCACATAGATGAGCTCCATCTTTCCATCCATCCATGCATCCATTCATCACTGGTCAAGGCTAGCATCTGGGTTTGAAGCCAAAAATAAACCAATCCAGCAAAATTGGTGTAAGATAAGAGGAGTATTTTCAAATTTCATCTTGTATGCAAAAGCATGTAGCCATAGTTTAGACCAGGGGTGTCAAACTGGTGGCAGAGAGGCATCTCGTGCAGGCCACGCCCACCCCAGCTCCACAAAGGAGGGGAAATGTCACAATATGTCACGTGATGGCAATGTGATGTGACACATTTGACACCCATGGTTTAGACCAACTGAGAGTTCTAATCTATATTATTCATATATTCTAAGCTACCGGTTATGATAAATTAATAATATGCATTTTAGTTATCCAAATGTTTATCCCTCTCCTCCCAAAAGTCTATTCATCTTGCTGAAAGCAAATGCCTGCATGCATACATTAAATTCTTTATTAGCATAAGTGTTCATGTATCTAAAGTGCCACATCTGTGCTATTTTTTTGGGGGGGGGGCATCTGCATATAGTTTTCTCTAATACATGCATTTTGAATTAATTTTTGACACATTTTATAAGCACATTGTCCTTGTAAAATTCTCATTTTAGATTTCTTGAAAGCTCACTCATCCAGATATTCAAAACATCTGACAGCCCTTCATCAAAATGGATGTTTTGTAACATTTATTCCAGTCCTCTTTTATTCATGATTACTCACAATTATAACTCAAAGAAGTTTGATGGAGGCATATTTTCAAATAAATTACATAATACCTTAATGTCCTTAAAAACAATTCCAAGTAGATGTAGAAGTGAATATAGTGAGCCTTTAGCCATTATTGGGGTGGATGGGTGGATGTACATACATATATGTGTGTGTATGTGTTTTTGTGTGTGTGTGTATAACAACATTTAACCCACCTTGGCTTATTTCAAAAAAGGTCTAAGCACAGTCAAAGTTGGCTTATATTGGGTAATATTTGGATAAAAGTTAACTAAGTCTAAGGCTGGTGGCAAGTTGATAAGGAAATTGAAAACATTAAGTCCAGACTCCTAAGGAAACAGATTTTTTTTAAAAAAGGGAAATGTCAAATCACTTCAATATTGTTGCCAGGAAAACTGCAGGAATATGACTATGAAGACTCCAGGAATCAAGCTCTGCTTGAAGGACATTTTATCTGCATTGCCACATTCAATGCCCTGTTGGTTTTGATGATGGTTGGTGATGGAGGAGAGGGGATTGTTTACCTACTGGATTTTATTTGAAGCATTGATTTATGAATTGAGATGAACACTGGAATGTAATTGTCTCATGGCAAATCTGTTATTTATGGTGATTATATACCCTATTAATACACTTTTGGAACAAGTACTATGGGTATCAATTCACAAAGTCTTACTATTTAATTGAAATACAGTGATTTTAGGGGATGTTCCTAATAGTTGGTGAAGGCCAAACCTTATGGGTAATAACAAAATTTATCGTACCAAATACTGGAAAATATAGCAGATGCACATTGTTTTGCTATGGAAACAAGCAATAGTAGATGTCATAGCGAAGAGAAAAATAGGAAAAAACATAATTTTTCTAATGAATTTGACCTTTATTTGATTATATCCTTCCTTTTGTATAACTCAAGGTGGCATATGTAATGCTCCCTCCTCCTCCTCCTCCACCCCACAATAATTCTGTGAGTTGGGTTGGGCTGGGAGAAAGAGAGTGGCCCAAAGTCATCCAACCAGCCTTCATGGCTAATGGTGGCCTAGAACTCACTGTCTCCTAGTTTCTAGGCCAGGGGTGTCAAACTCGATTTCATTAAGGGCTGCATTAGGGTTGTGTTTGACCTCAGGGGGCCAGGTGGGCATGTCCAGCTCAATGTCACTCGTGTCAGGGGCACCTGTGGTGGGCCGGGCAGGGCTGGGGGGGATCCATTTTTGCTAGTAGTTTGTTTTGCTAGCACTATGCACCCAAAACAGGCTCCATTTTCGGCTGTGACAGCCTCTTGCATCCCTCTGCCAGCAAAAAGGGCCACCCTACGCAGTCCCCCTGAGCTCCATTTTCGCTGGAAGAGGCACTGCAGTCTAGTCCTTTGCTGTTTCCAGGGCAACCCAACGGGCCAGATCTAAGTATCCTGCGGGCTGTATCCGGCCCACCAGCCTTGAATTTGCCCTTTTTTTTCACAATTATACTTTTTTTTTTTTTTTTTGAAAAAATTGGGAAACAAAAAAAAAAAAAAAAAACACTCCAGTTCTAGGTCAACATCTTAGCATTACACTAAGCTGGTCTTCCGTTAAAACTTTTTATGATTCAAATTTCATTACAACTGTCCCATAAAGCTCATCTAGATAACCTTATATATACTGTATATAACTTAGAAATATATAGAGTCAATTACTTAATGTTGAAAACATTTTGCTCAAATCTTGTGCTCTTTATTTAACACCTCAGCCATGATTGATAATGATGCTGAAAGCCTAAAAATAGTTTTTATTGGTACACATTGGGCCAGTCTACAATGGTACATGCTTCTTCTGCCCCCACCCTGCTAACTGAATGCCTTCCTTCAATCAATCTATCTAGAATACCTGCTCTGTGATGTCACATATGGCAGTGCTTGGTGTTGTCATGACAAAATGTCCTCAGCTAGTTCATTTCATTGACATAAATAATGGGATAAATACATAGGTCTGACATCATGCAGATACTTAAAAGGAATAGGATCATACATGAATGTGAAATGGCTTCATTCCGGTAACTGCTTCTTTCACCCACTGCTAACAATCTTCCTTGGGGGATTTTTATAGAGTTCTTCCTGTCCTGCCACATGAAAGTGTTTATCAGAAGATTGGGAAGATGAAATTGGGATGTACTGCCAACCAAGCCCAAGTCCCTCCCCACAATCCCATTAAGGTTCTAAAGCAGGGATGGGGAACGATGGCCCTTTTATGACTTGAATTTTGGGAGTTGGAAGTCCAAAAATCCTAAAGAGGCCAACTCTGCTCTAGAGCATTGTTTCTTAACTTTTGGCAGTTTTCAGGTGTGTGGACGTCAACTTCCAGAACTGAAATAGCATAAAATGTATTTTTTGGTGACTGTATATTAATGTATATACCATTAACAGCTTCCTTAAACCACAACTATTATTCACCTGTCCATCCATCCGTGCATCTATCCATGCATCCATTCATCAATGCACCCACTCCATTCCTTTTTCCTGACTATAGTACCATAAATGGTGAAGCATCTTTATGATAAACTATGAGAAGGCAAGTTGCAGCTCAGCTTAGATAATGTCACCTGCCCAGCCTAGGGACAAATATAAGAATTCCTATATGAGACCAGTTCAGGCCTAGTTAGAATATTTCTATCTTCCCTGTAACCTAATGCAGGGAAAGAGGAAAGGGGAATGCCAAAAAGAGAAATCTCAAGACTGTAATTTAGCTGTACAACACATGGAACAAAAAAGCAATTTCACATTCATGGAACAGTGTATCTGTTTCCCTTTTTGGAAATGTCACTGTCTTGGCAATTGTTGGAGAATATTGCTCAGCATCTTCCTATCCAATGCTACTGTGTGTGACATGTAGCAAACAGGAAGAAATTCTTATGCAGAAAGGAAGAAACATTTTCACTGAACTGCCTTTAATTTTAAAATAGCTTTTTAAAAAAGAACTTTGCAAATTCATATCTTTAATAAGATACCATGGTTAGAAGCACATAGGTTACCTCTAAGTGAATGAAATATCAGGCAACAGCGACCATAATTTCCTAATATCACAGGACTGATAATGTTACAAATTCTTGCTGAAGAATACTTCATGATGTTTTTTAATACAACTAGGTAAGACAAGTAAGATAATTATGTTTCAAGTACACAAAGAGAAGATGATTATTTGGTAGACTAAATCCAGTAATTTGATTTAGTTGTGAATATACCCTCATGCCAAACATTTTAGTCTTCCCCAACCTAATGCCTTCTGGATGTGTTGGGATTGCAATACCCAGAGTGTACAAGTAATTCTCAACTTACAACAGTTCATTTAGTGACCGTTCAAAGTTACAACACTACTGAAAAAAAATCATTTATGACTGTTGTTCACTTACGATTGTTGCAGCATCCCTGTGATCATGTGATAAAAATTCATTTTGAATTGGCAACTGGTTCATATTATTGTAATGACCCAGAATGTAACACAAATGTAACAAAATCCAAAACGTAAATAAATGTCCTTTAATGCCTCCAACTTGGCCTCACTGTTCAATAATTCTCAGTTGGAGATAAAAAAGATACTCAAAAGTAGTCTTCAAAAGAAAGCAATACAGTCCAAACTTAATGAGCAGATAGAGGTGAAATAAAAAACCAAACAAACTACAATGATGAAATTTCCACAATGGAACAGGATAAGTAATTACCAAATTCAAGGACATAACAAGGCACAGTCTGTTGGAAGGACGCCAACCAAGATAACTTCAGACCAAGATAAAACATGCTTTGCTTCTGGCAACGCTGTGTTGTAATCGTCTCTCTTATATACTATTCTCCTCAGCTGCAACCAATGAGGAGGATCATGGCCGCTTCCTCTCTCTTAAGCCAAGTTGTTTCCTTCTCCGTTCCTCCCTGCGTGTCCTCGGATGCAGAGGGGATGGGCCTGGTTCTTCCTCTGACTGCCCAGCTGGCCTCTGCCCTTCCCCAGCCTCCTCCACAACCTCCACTCCCTGTCGGCTGTTCTTCCTCTCCCTCAGAGTCCGACTCTACCAAGGGCATGACAATTATTTATGACAGTTGCAGTATCCTGGGGTCGTGTGATCACCTTTTGTGACCTTGTGATGAGCAAAGACAATGGAGAAGCCAGATTCACTTAAAAACTCTACTAATTTAAGAACAGCAGCAATTCACTGGCAAGAAAAGTCATAAAATGGGGCAAAACTCACTTGACAAATGTGTCACTTAGCAATAGAAATTTTGGCTCAACTGGGGCCATAAGTTGAGGACTACTTGCATTTTGGTCCTGAAGACTGGTTTCAGAACATCAATTTAAGGAAGACTAGGTTTCTGGTATCCTGCGGTCCGGTGTCAGTCCACGGACTGGGGATTGGACATCCCTGGTATAGAGCCCAGGAACAGCTCAAAAAGAATATGCTTATTATGAACCTAGCTATTCTAGTCATGTCCAGTATAGATGGGAAGAAAACTGCAGCCAACTGGCAAAGATAAGTCAACTTACTTACTTGATCAAGGTGCCAGTAAAAAAATCTATGCCTCTTTGGTACGGCTCAGTTTGAGCCACAAACCCATAGGAAAATAATGGAATTATAGCTTAATTAGTGACAGGCCATCCAATTCTTGACCGGGTCTTTTGTGGAGTCTCTGTAGTCACCTATTTGATGCCTCTCTTAGCTTTTCCTTCTGACTCTATTTGCTTTAAGAAGCGCTGAGCTTTGATGGCAACAAGAACAACAAAAACAAAATAGGAAAAAAAAAGTGTTTTTGCTTTCCAAGAACAGCTGGTACCCAGTAGCATATCTAACACAAACCCCAGGCTTTATCATGCCTTATGAAAAATATATGCCTATTAATGAGAATCTGATGAACACATCTGTAGTAGAGTCCTAAGGGATGCTTCGCTGAAGTACCATAAGCAAAGAGATGGAACCTCAACCACACAGATATAGTATCAGCTTTTTAACCTACTTACACAAACAACCTAATTTGCTTTAATTACAAAATATGGAAAAAACAGACTTTGAATTATAATTCCACATGAATTATGCTTGGCAATTATAAGAGGGTGAAACTGGGTACGCAAGCAAGCACATGTATATTTAATCCTCTGTTCCTACTGTCATATTAAAAATTATAACTTCCCAGGGCATTTGGGGAAATGCTCTGGAGGCCATACGATGCCTTAAGGTTTCCAAAGCTCCTCTCCAGGCTGCTGAACCATTGATAGGGGCTTTTCAAAGGAACAATGGAAAATGCATCTTAGCATGAATAAACCAATCCTGAATTTCTCCACAAGAAGTTGTTCTTGGCTTTAGAAAAAATGTGTTTGCTGGATAACTGTAGTGAGAGTGAGACATCAATCACAAATCAAAAGAAAATTTCTAAACTTCGAAGCTTCTTACTTTCAGACACGTCTATTGGGGGGAATATTAATTTAAAAAAACCACCAAGGTAGTGTCCCTATGTGTAAAGCTCCCCCCTTTTATTCCTGCATTGCATGCACAATGCATATGAAAAACAGGGAGAGCTCACATGACCACAGCTTAATTTTTTTGACTCCCCCATCCCCAAGGATGCCTTTCAACAACATGGCCCCAATCAGGACATATTTTTTTGAAGTAGTGAGAAACTTACTCCTCTCTCAAGGGTTAAAAATGGATTGACTGCTATGTCATTTATGAACCATCAGAAAGAATGGCAAAGCTGTATCAGACTCACATTGAATGTCTTAAAATAGAACATCTTTGTTAGCTGGACTCCACTGAATGGGATTTGGTGACAAAAAATGCAGGATCATTTTCTCCCTCCCAAACTCGCTATCCCAGTCTCTTTGAAAACCTTTGGAACTAAGTATATATCAAGAATTTTCAAGAACCGCAGTTTGGCCTTCAGTAAGTACACGTAATCATTTTTTTACAACAATTCATTTAGTGACTGTTCAAAGTTACAATGGTCCTGAAAAAAATGACTTATGAACATTTTTCACACTTACAACCGTTGCAACACCCCCAAAGTCACGTGATCGAAATGTGGATGCTTGACCACTGGTTCATAGTTGTGACGGTCGTAGTGTCCCAGGCTCGTGGGATTCTCTTTTGCGACCTTCTGAGAAGCAAAATCAATGGGGAAGCCAGATTCACTTAACAAGCAGGTTAATAACTTATCACCTGCATGGATTCACTTAACAATGGTGACAAAAAAAGTCATAAAATGGTCACTTCACGAATGTTTCACTTGACAACAGAAATTTGGGGCTGAATTATGGTCGTAAGTCAAGGACTACCTGTATGTGACACCAGTATTTTGTGCAGTAGAAAAGAAGAGGACCATTGCAGAGTTTCTGTGATTCCATTCTGTTCCCTATTGTAATTCTAATAGCATTATCTATGGACATAAATTGTCTGCTTTCCTCTCTCCTTTAGAAGGCAACCACAAAACGATATGTGTCTCTGAGCATATTTATTTGCCATAGGGGCGTATTAAACTTTTCAACATAAACCAAAAGATATCCACTCAGGCTATTCAATCAGTGCATTAAATTAGAATTTGAAGTATCCCTAAGGTGTAGTAAAATATTATGAGTCACACAGCATGTAGAAATGAAGTTCACATAGGTCCTCTCTCCTCCTATTGAAAGAATCCAGAAGAATAGCCTTTGGTCTATAATTCAAGCATTGCAGTGTGTGTTCATACAACCTGTTTAACTAGGTCAATGAAAGATCTAACAGCATTTGAAACTTAGTTCACTTTAACTTTGGTTTGTCTTTGCAGGCCAGCCTAGGACATTTTCTTATTTATGTGTAATAATATTGGCGTAGACTGCAATTTTTAGTGTTATTTCTAGATGTAGGAATGAGGCACATTGTTGTTATTTTCAGAGACGCTTAAAATGTCCAGCAGAAACTTACTATTAAATAGAAATACTAGCAGCAAAAATATGTGTGTTTTCCAAAATAGCTTGAAGAGTTTATGCACAGCCAAGGTGCTGGAGTTGGACAAAGAGGAGGGAAACAAATTTAATAAATTATAATAATAACAACCTAGGGTACCACAACCACTGATGCTCACTGGGTTACTTTCCCAAGGTCCATCTGGTCATTGTGGGGAGGAAGTGCTGTTATACAGCCATAAGTACCTGTTACAACAGGTAGGATATAAATTTAATAAATAAAAAAACAATAGTTAAATGACTGCAATAATTTAGTTGAAGTTCTGATTTGGTGCTGAAAATTCTTTGTATTGTATAATGCAAAGTTTGGCAGTTAAAATGCAGTGCTGATCCTGGGAATGTAGGGTTTAATCCCTATCCTTCTCTTCTTTTTCTCTGTATCCTTGAATCTTCCTCTACAACAGAGGTCTCATTCTTGCGGCCCGTGGGCAATTGCGCCCGCAGGACGATATCCTGTGGCCCCCACCGTGATCTGAAAGTATAATATTAGTGTATAATATAAATATAAAGTATAATATAAAGTATAATATTATGCGGCCCAGCCTCACCCAGACTCTGCCTCCATCGGCCCCCAGGTAAATTGTGTTTGAGACCCCTGCTCTACAACCTGTAAGAATCAAAACCCACCTGGAGAATGAAAATTAGATTTCAATATTATACATCCATCAATGCTCCTTATTTATTCTAATAGTATGAGACATGGTGCTTACCTAAAGGGAACAGTGTATAATGTACACTGAAGGTGGCATTTAATTTCATTGCACAAGGTGCAATGACAATAAAGTTAACTAACAACTAACTGGTGTGATGGACCACAATGAAGTGGTAGGCAAGGAGGAAGCGCACTCGAGAAAGAGGGGCAAGACAAGAGACAGCTGAAGATGGATAGAGGCAGAGGTAGAGAATAAGAATAGCCATCCAGGACCAATCTCTCTATCTATTAAGGTAAATGTAGTAAAGGCAAGATTCTGTCTATTGGATGCAAGCGAATAAAAAACTGTACACTAGCTGGAGTATTCCGAGTTGTTTTGGGGCTAAGCCTGCAATGTAATAACAAAAGGACACCTTTACTGTTCACAAGATAATAAAACTTTCCAAACCAGTGTTGCTTGATAGCAATAGCACTTAGACTTATATAGCACTTCACACTGGTTTCCAGCCCTCTCTAAGCACAGAGTCAGCATATTGCCCTCAACAAGTTTTGGGTCCTCATTTTACCCACCTCGGAAGGATGGAAGGCTGAATCAACCTTGAGCCTTGTGGGATGCTGTAAGATCTTGTCACAGCTTTTAAAATAAGAAAAACCCCCCTCTCTCTCTCTCTCTGTGTGTGTGTGTGTGTGTGTGTGTTGTTGTGGTGGTGGTGGTGTGTAGGCATATCAGGACAGCTTCCGGGCTAGGGAATTCTGGAAGCTGAAGTCTACACATCTTAAAGTTGCTAAGGTTGAGAAACACTGCTCTACATACACGCATATAGCCTATATTCACAAATTAGATGTCCACATACTATTATTCATGAACTAGACAGCTCAGTGGCAGATACTGCAAGAGGAGAATGGTGAAGCATAAAAAGATATTTTCAAAGTAGTATCTAAGGAACCATTGCTCTCTCTCTACCAGTACTCAATAGACAAGTTACAAACAGTTACAAACCTATCAATTTCACAACATGCCATGCAAAGCAAGCCATCTGCTTTATTTATATGACTGATCCATTTTCAAGAGTTGCAATTTTTTTCTCCCTCTGTCAGTTCAGCTACACAGTTAAAGTGATACCCAGAGACTAATGTTGCAGTTGCTAGCTCAGGTGGTTTTCAAATAGCATTAGATAAGTTCACAGAGGATAAACCTAACAGTAGCTATGAGTTACAGTGCCCAGGATCGGCAGCTGGGGAACAGCAGCAGTAGAGGGCTAATAGCCCTAACATACTGTAGGCCTCCTTGCAGGCATGCAGTTGGCTTTTGTGGAGCTGCTAGTTTGCATGCAGAAGGCCATTTGCAAGGTCCTTACAGTTGAATAACAGTTGCCTAGTCCTTTAAACTATAATTATGGAATGGATTTCAGCATACTTGAGCATGTAGAGAGATATCTAAAAGAATTCTTAAGAATTCAACCAAGCTATAATTACTAGAATGTTTGGAGAATTTATTTCATTTATTTATGTAATTTCTACCCTCCGCCCCAACTCTGAATAGCTTACAAATGGTTAGAAGCACAAAGCTCCCAGAACACAACCAGCATCCAAAACAAAATAAATGAAGCCAAATACAGTGATAACCAACCTTTTTGATTTACATTCTGGAAGCTTATAATGGGCAGCCAGTGCAACATTACTATCATCACTGCCATGATAAATTAAATCAGGAAAGTTATTCAGGCTGCATCGTTTGAAAGACATCTGGTTTACTGAGCTATGGTATTATGTTATGCTTAAGTGTATTCATATTTATTGGCATTCATGAAGGGCAGTCTAAAAACAATATTAATAAACCACAATATATCTGGTACATAGGAAAGCCTTTACAGAGGGCTAAAAATACCCTACGCTTTCCTGTGTACCAGCTACCTCAAATAAGTGGATCCGTCAGTGAAACTTTTTGAATCAAAGGTATGCAATCTGGGGCCACAATCCATCCCAAGGCTTGCTTTACTTAATTTCTTCACTGTTTAGGCTGTATCTTCCTGATCAATTTATTAAACCTGTTTGGGATGTTAAATCTGCAATGTAAAAGATGTCACCAATTCCTGCTTCCTGCTTCCACTGGAGCCTACTTCAAAATTTGTGAAGTAAGTTATTAATATATTTGGAGGAGGGAGAGAGTTGCTCAAACTGGAAATTCTCTGGATCAGTGGAGCTTTGAGGGATCTAATAGGACTTTGTAAGCAATACTGTGATGGTGATTAGTTTGCTTTCCTAGGCAGCGTGTTTCCCCCGACACCACAATTTAAGGTGTTTAAATTGTGTTCTGACCATTCCCTTCTCTCTCTGGATCTGGATTCTATCTGGTATATAGTATTAGGGTTGCTGGAAGAAAGTTTCTCTAGATTTTTTGCTTTGCTCTGAAATAATTCATGTGGTTACCCCCCCCACACACACGTAAGTACACACACACACACACTTTACCTTCTGTGATACTGCTACCACAGCCGCATGTTCAAATTGAAGAATCAAGATACCAATTTGTTTCCAAGCATATAGTTCAGATGCTTGCTTTGACTCATCAACATCTCACTTCCAAGAACTCCGAACATAATTCCCTTGACTCATAGCAACAGAAACAATGAAGCTAATTCTTCGGTTGTAGATGAGAAAGTTATTTCTACACCCAGATTGCCAGGCTGCAACCTGGATACCTTCCTTTGAATGATGAACTTTGCTGAATTAGAGATGACACAGCTCCCTTGGTTCCTCCCCAGATTCCGTACCTCTGCCGTAACTCTTTTTTTCATTCCCTCTTGTGCCACACACAAAAGCTGACAAAAGCAGATGAAATGGTAGGAGCAGGTGAGAAAATCTCTTGATACCTCAACTGCCGGTGCAAAAGTAATTATAAATAGAGGTCAAATCCCTAATTTGCAAACTGGCAATCTTCACTTATAGTCCGGGTTGAACTCCACTTTAAAAGTGGGTCCAGTTGATTTCAGGACATCAGATCAAATAACCATGCCATCCTTTTTTTGGTATTTTCCTCCTGGCAAGGTAGATATGGCCAAGTTCCTTCTCAGTGTCCATTTTCATCTATCCCACTAGATCTTAGCCTTGGAATATGACATGTTTCACATAACAACTGGCATGGGTTACAATCAGACAGAGTGCGAGGTTGACTGGTTGGGGATATTCATATTGAATCAAGAAATCAAGCCAGCCTATAAGTAGTTCTAATCTGGTGCTTATAGGATGATAGACAACTAAAGCTCTAATCGCCACCACTTTCCTAATTCCAGAAGTCTTCAGTCTTAACTTGGGGGAATCCTTTCCACATAAATTCATACATTGAAGAGAGAATTCTAGGCACAGGCTAGATGGGGATTTTTGAAAGTTTTCTCAGGCAGCAGAATCTCTGATCAAGAGATAAAACTCTAGTAAAGGAAAGTGATTAGAGTGAGTAAAGTACGTAAATTATTATTACAGGTAGTACTCAACTTACGACTACAACTGAGCCCAAAATTTCCTTTGTTAAGTGAGACATTTCTTAAGAGAGTTTTACCCCATTGTACCAACATTTCTTGTCTCAGTTGTTAAGAAGTTGTTAACCTGCTTGTTAAATAAATCTGCCTTCCCCATTGACTTTGCTTGCAAGAAGGTCACAAAAGGTGATCACAACTTTGGGACACAGCAACGGTCATAAATATGAACTGGTTGCCAAGCATTTGAATTTTGATCGCATGACCACAAGGAGGTTGCAAAGATCGTGAATGTGAAAAATGGTCATAAGTCACTTTTTTCAGTGCTGTTGTAACTTTGAACAGTCACTAAATGAACCATTATAAGTCAAGGACTACCTGTATTACTATTATTACCTGTATTCTTTCACAGAAACTCACCAATCTCTCACGGAACTATACTTTGCACAAAACATATATAGCACATTTTGCTAAAGCTCTCATCTGTTTGTATGGCCTGAATTAGATAACTGGAACTGTCCAATTTCACTCAAACTGAGCGTACAATTTATAATTCCAGAACTGATACCCTTCTGTGTGCATTGCAGATCAACTCCAAAGATCATCATCTGGCCACCACTGTGCCTCTCCTTTTGTAGCACATGAAATGGGGGATGAGTTCTGTCCCACTGAGCTTTCGAAGTGGCATCATTTGAATGAGAGATTTAGTTGGCTTAAGGAGAAAATTACTGATCAGGAGGAAAGGAGAGAAGATATAGATAAAGCTGGAACATGAATTGGAGTGATGAAAAAACTATCATTTTTTCCTATAGCCAAACATACTAAGATTGCTAGTACAGGATTTTGAGCGTGTCAACCAGGGACCCATGACTTAACTTGAATTTGAAAAAAAGAAATATTCATTATTATCCAATATGCTCCCATAAAACCAATAATTTGAGGGTGGGTAGACTTTGCATTCTTATGGAATGCCAAAATTCATGGGAATACTATTTGAACTCCACTAATGTCCTGAACACATCAGCCATAGTCAAACAGTTAGGAAACTTGGTGGGGGGGTTTTTTGGTGGGGGGGTGTGGTGTTCTAGAAAACTCATTCAACATCTTCTCACATCCATCCAGATTACAGACTTACCCAAAAGAAAGCAATCCTTGGACTGATTGCATTTTGGATGGATCAATGAAACCTCCAAACAGGTTTTAGAATATTGGAGAAAAGTGTTTAGGTGGTTGGTGGTCACTGACACATAAATACATTGAACATTTCTGCTTCTCCAGCAACCATCATAATTGTTAAAATATTGCTCAAAATTAAAAGCTTGTGTTTTCTGACCAGCTGTCCCAATGCTGTGATTCTCTCTTGCTTTTCCCTTGCATTTTTTTTTTTTTTTTACTTTTGCTGCCAGGCCCATGTGAGTGATGATACTGGATAATTAAAGCAAGTCCCAAATAATGAATTTCTTTTTTTCGATGATTTCTTCAGTATGTATGATTAAATAGAGGCAGGACTGAGAACAGAGGCTGTTGCTATCTTCCCATAAAAGACATGTATCCAAAGATGTACAAACAGAGAAGGATCTCAAAATGTTTTCCACATATTTGGATACTCCATGATAGACAGCTGTAATATCCAGAGATGCTACCCAGCATCCACATCTTGACCCTACAACATTTTCTTAAGTTTTTCTATGCTATACCATAGTATCATTCCCACCTTTGAGAAGAGTTCTTTCATTGTCCAAGTAAAATCTGACCGGATATGCAAAACATATGTTTGTTACAGTTCTTCAACATAAAATTTGAAAGCAAATTAATTTAAAGAAAATGGGTGTCTTTCTAATGTTAATTAAGGGTTATAAGAATAGGGCTATAACACTCCGGATGATCCTTGGGTGGCAGACAACATAGAGAATTTCTCCTGGCTTGTCTCCAAGTGATTTGTCTGGATTTGTATAAAAGCCTTTAGCGAATCCTGCCAAGCAAACTATAAAGAAACAAGCATGTGGAGGGGAATGAGATGTGTGGTAGCAACACAATTAGGCTCCAGAGCAAGAATGGGGATTTGGGAATTGGTGGACATGCGTAGAATATGGACATATGTAGAATACCTGTAAAAGGCCCTTAAAAGTGGCCATCATTGAGGGTGGTGGCTGGGAGGAGAAATTTGTGCATTCATTAAACGGTTGTCACAGTAGCTGTGACCCACCACAAAATGCCCATTCATCGGATGTCAAACTGCTGATATTTCTGCTTGTTATTTTTCTAGCTGCTAGGACAGACCTGGGCATTTTATGTTCCCCTGGACAAGATCTGACCCTTTGGCTCTGCCTGTCCTGCCCATGTGAGAGATCAACTGGAAATTAGAAATCAAATGTAAAAGAGTATATGTCACACACATAATTGCACTGCTTTTATTCTGAAGGTGACTGCTATTATATATTTCAGTTTGAGTATGTGCACCTGTGCACACTTAACACACCTTCACAGTACTATTGGTTTGGCCCTTCACAACAGTCCCATTTTCTCAACTGGTCCCTTGGAAAATTTAATTGCCTGCACTAGGATAATATTTTTCACTCATAACACCTTTGTCTCTTTTCTTCTAAGCTGGTGGCTATACCTCCAAGCAAAGACCTGTAAGATATAACCATGCACCATTTAGAGTTCTAAGAATGTTGCAAGCTCCTGAGATTAAAAAATGGTACTAGACACTAATGTTTTGTTTTCCAATATGGAAACTGTCCATTTCATGTTAATTAAGGAAATCTAAAAAACAAATAAAGGAATCTTTAAGAAAAACAAAAAAAAAAACCCCAGTTGGACATGAAATTTATGGTTGCTTAAGAAAGAATTCTTAAGTACATTGAATCCTACAGATATCATATTCACAGCACTGCTCTAGAATGAAGTCTGCTTTGCTTAAGGATGTTCAGCATTTCTCCATGCGTTTAGGACAATGTAGGATTGAGTAGCTTATTTTATTTATCTATCAATCAAATTTCTACACCACCCATCTTACCTAAGTGACTCTAGGTGGTTTACAAACAAGATAATCGAAAAGTATGATGAAAAAGTTGGCTTTACTCCATCTCTGGCAATGACTTGTTAGGATTTTGAATTTATGGTGGCTGTGAATAGACTCATGGACACTTTTTTTTCCAAACAGTAGAGAACTTTAGTCATTGAGTTATTGTTGAGTTGGGCAGCTAAAGTAAATTGATTAAATACATAAACTCTAGTTGACTATTTTTCCTCACAACTAGTGGATTTTTTTTAAAAAAAATCAGGAGTGATAAATGTGTGGAATCAAAATTTAGTTTACCAAAATCCAAATAACAAAGTCCTTGTGAAAAATGCCCTCTCACCTGATGTTTGACCTTAAAGTTCATAAACCATACATGTGATGTGTTAAACTTGAAGGACTTGCGGGTTGGGTGGTTTGTTTCTACAGGAAATCTAATGATGCATCACTGGTATTTGTCACCAGAGAAATTGTGTAGAATGTGTGAATCCTTGCTGGAAATGTGAACATGAAGGGACATTTTATCATGCAAAATTGGTAAAAATTGGATACAATGGAAAAAAATGGATACCAGTTCTATTTTGATTGAAATACATACATCAATTCAGAAAGTTTTCAAGGTTAAAGAACAAATGAAACGAGGGTGTTTTCTTTTGGGACTAATTGACAGGTAACTAGAAAAAGGTCATGGAACTTGTTTTCTATATATGATAAACGGTAATGAGACTATTATATGTTCAAAACTTGCCGCAGGGGAGGAATGGTTGGTGAAGATGGTGGAACTTACACAGATGGCTAAATTAACTTATTTGATCAGAGAAAAAACAATATCTACATTTACGGCTGACTGGAAACCTCTTACAGACTTTTTTCATGATAGAAAAACAAAAACATAATTGGATAATAGAAAAAGTGAACTTTTTATAATCTTAGAGTAAGAGACATTTTTTAAATGTATTTATTATATTTAATAATATGTTTGCTACAAAGGAAATTGGAAGCTTTTTTTCTTTTCATTCTTTCTTTCCACTCTTTTGCCTTTTCCCCCTTTTACTTACTATTCATTAGTTTGTGTTAGCTTTTATGTCCTTTGTAAAACTTATTATAAAAAATTATAACCAGAAAAAAATGCTGCCGTCTCTGCATACGTTATTTTGTGGGCTCTTGCATTCTTTTTACTGTTAATTGTGCACCAGGCTAGCTACAAGCACACTTTAAAAAAGTATTTCCTTTGCTACTTTCCAAACTCCAAAAATTCTTAGTTGGCTACCTTGTTGAGCTACTTGCCTTTTGTGAAATAACAGCTAGCAATTGTGTTTCTTTTTCTCTTTATATTATGCAATAGAGTGAAATTTTAATATTTGCTTTCCATGTATACAATGTAGTGCATTACAGTGTGTGTTAAATGAAGTCAAAAGGCATTTTAGACAAATTTCAGTTCAGCTGGAGTGCCACATCCTTCAATGCACGGTATTTTGAAATATTAAACAAGCCAAACCACATCTCCCTGTTTTCTTTCCTAAAGAAGCAAAATACAGAAAATGATTTTCCAGTGCTGTGAACTTCTCTGCTGCTGTTTAGGAGAGCATAGAACAATTATAGGCACTTTTACACATTGTTGAATTCCCATATGTCCATCATATCACCTAGTTCCATATCAAGTGTCAGGACCAATGGCTCTTGATTGTTACACTCATGTTACATCAGGTCTTGAAAAATATCCCGAAACCAAGAATGAACTGCACTTATCTAAGCTCTGTTTATTTGAGCATTTTCTTCTCTGAAAGCACCTGACAGCTTGAAATCCCTCAACACTGCCATTTTAAGTTATAATGTGAGATTCTGACCATTGAACTGGAGCTTCAGACCTAGAAATTCACAAAGCAGCAATCTTTCCAGAGACCCTTCCTTAAAGTTCCTTTCAAACGGCTGTTTCCAGATGTTCCCCTCAGCTTTGGTAGTGCATGATAGTCATAATGTAGAAATATGTTCTTCTCAAGAAAGTAAAAACAGACTGCGGATGAGTGCAGAATACAGGAAGATTCTTAATTGTTCAGTTTCTACCGTGTTTCTTATATAATAAGGCCGGGTCTTATTTTTTATTTTTTTTTGAGCCCCGAAAAAATGGCTAGGCCGTCTTTTTGGAGGTGACTTAATTCCCCCCCCCCGCATCTTTGGGCGGGCAGGCGATGACGGCTTGGATGTTGACCTCGGCATTGGTGGGGCACTTCGTATCGGGGTCAACGCGGGCAGCACCATATCCGGGTGTGCAACAAAAGTACTTCCTAACAGCAAGCCCCCCCACCATTCCCCACCATTTCGCATGTTTTAATATAGGCCTTAATTTGGGGGGGGGCTTAATTTCATTTCATGCCTATAAAACATGCTGGGACTTCCTATTGGGGGAGGCCGTATTGTTGGAGAAACAGGGTATTTCTCGTTTGTAAGGAATCAGTGAGAGATTGAGGAGAAGGAATGAAAATACATTCCTCTCAATTTCCCCTTTGAAAACCTCAGGAATCTTGGAAATTTGTGATGCATGGGTGAACAGGTAGACATACTCAGACAAACATACACCTGTACTTACAAGTATGATGCTATTTGTGACTTCAGAACAATTCTTAAAAAGTAACACAGCTATTTAGATTCATTTTCAAAGCACCCTTTTCACCTGCATCACTTTCCAACACCTCTCCATCCTTCTTCAGCACTGTTACTACGGTCCTTGTTTGAAACTCACAAACATACCAATCACTCTCTGGTTCAGGTATTGATGGCCAATGATGAGAGTATTAGCCAAACTATAACAAAGTTGGAAGGGACCTTGTAGGTCATCCAGTCCAACCCCTCCCCCCCCACCCACGCAGGAGACCCTACACCATTTCTGACAGATGGCACTCCAGTCTCTCTTCTTGAAGGTCTCAAGTGATGGCGCTCCCACAACTTCTGAGGGCAACTTCTGTTCCATTGGTTGATTGTTCTCACTGTCAGAAAGTTTCTCCTTATTTCTAGGTTGAATCTCTCCTTGATCAGCTTCCATCCCTTATTCCTTGTCCGTGTCAAA
Organism: Notechis scutatus; assembly: GCF_049901735.1. Lineage (NCBI taxonomy): Eukaryota > Metazoa > Chordata > Lepidosauria > Squamata > Elapidae > Notechis > Notechis scutatus. The sequence goes on from NC_142011.1 coordinate 84,309,466, forward strand.
CAGCTATTGACTATCACCGAAAAGGTCTTCTTCCAAGAATACCAGCCCCCAACCTGCACCATTGATGGGACTCACACAGGGACAGCACACAGTCAAGGCTTCCTTAGAAGTTTTTTTCTAAGTTGCCCTGTGAGTTAACTTTGGAAAGGAAGGCAAGGGTTGAGCGGCTTCCAGGTGTCAATCCCGATCACCTCTGCTCTCTTGCTGAGCTGTTTCAATAAACATGGGAATCTGAATTCCTAGTCTGCCTGTGCTGCAAAGGCCTGTACATTACATCACCAGAAGAGAATGCTTGTGCAGCAGAAATAAGGTATCACACACACACACACACATACACAGGAGCCCCAGTAGATCTTTGGCAAAACAAATGAATAAAATAACACCTCACTTGGTTGGGTTGCTAGGATGAAGCTACGCGGTGTAGCTTTGACCACCTATAGAAATTGCAACCACACTCTCAGCGCACCCCAAATATCTGAAGCATCCCCAAATATTCAACCCTGATTGTTTAACAATCTGTACATAAATTTACTTTCAATTTTGCCACCTCCAACTTATTTAAGACCCCATCTTTTTTTTTCTTTTCTTTTTTCTCTCTTTTAGCTAAGCATATAATGGTTGGCATAAACACAACACAACCCCCCCTTTTCGTCTGAAGCCACACTGGGAAGATACCGCGTGCACGTGATCTGATCTCATCGCGTTTGCAAAACCCACCCCCCTCCTCTTTCTTTTCTTTTCTTTTTCTAAAGAAAGATAAATAAATAAACGCTCCCTCCTCCCCCTCCCGTAACAAAAGAGGGAGGTGGAGTTTCCAAGGCAGGTGGACGAGGACGGCCAAGCTTCCCAATGGGGAGATTTCGGAGGGGACCAAAATCTCCCTGAGGAGATTTCGGGAAGATGGTCTCCCCTCCCTTCTCTCAGCATCAATACGAGGTCGGGAGACCATCGCTCAGCCGATGCCCGCTGAGCACGTTGGACAAGACCTGCCTCGCCGCTTCCAACCTGCGCCTGCCCATCCTGACACGACCCCCGCCCCCACCCCTCGCTGCGGTGGCGCTATAAGGCGCGCTTCGTGTGTCCCTCAGACGCGCAGCCCCGCTAGTGGGCTCCCCCGGACGGTTGCTCGTTTTTAGGCCGGGGTTTCCGCGAGGGCAGCGCGGCATCCCCAGCGCGACCAGAGGCCCCTGGCTGACTTCCCCCCTTCTCCCTTCCCTTCCCTCCCCTCCAGCCGAACCGCGCAAGACGGCCTCACCTCCACGAAATAAAAGCAAGGCAACAGGGTGACGCTTTCCTTGGTGACGGGGGCGGCTTTGCTTTTGGGCCTCTCCTTCGCAGACATGCTGATCACGGGGCCGAGGTGGGGAGCCGGAGCGGGCGCGGGCGGCGGCGGCGGCGGCAGCGCGTTAGCCAGGGAGGCCGGGGCGCTGCCGGGAAGCCTTCCCGCTCGGCTGCCCCAGACCCGCGCGGTGATGTCACATTCCCCCGGGGCCACCTCTCGCCGGGGAAGGAGCGCGCAGCCCAGCACTTCTTCCTCTCTCGGCGGCAGCAGCAGCAACAAGCCCCCCTGCTCGCCGCCGCCGCCGCCGCCAAGACCGCCGGCGCTGAACGGCCGACCTCCTCTCCCGCTTTCGGCCACCAGCCGCCGGCTCTCTTCCTTCTCCAAAGCTGCGGCGATCAGAGCCTCTTCTTGCCCGCCGCCGCCGCCGCCGCCGCCGCCACGGTCCAAGCCGGGATAGACCCCTGGCTTACATCGAGACGCTATAGTAGCTCTCGCAAGCCGGCTTTTCCGTGCAATATTCATAGATCTGACGTCAAGGAACCTGCTCCATGAGAAAAGGGGAAGGGGGTCCGGGTGTCTACATGATGATAAAGCTGGAAGAAGAAGAAGAAGAAGAAGAAGAGGAGGAGGAGGAGGGGGAGAGGGAGGAGGAGGCAGGCGAGCGAGAGGAAGCGGGCGGGGGGAGAGCGATGCAGCCCCCTTAACCCCTTCCCTCTTTCGTCTGGACGCATTATTGGGTGAAGATTTACGGAACGTCAGGGAAAGGCGGGGGGCGAAAAAGGGGGGGAATCAGTCAGCGAGGGAGGGAGGGGGAAGGGGGCGTGGCGAAAAAGCTTTCTCACAGGTTGCGTTTTGGGGAGTAGTGAGCCGTGGATGTCGGCAATATCACTGGCAGATGCGATAGTTTGCCTTTCCGGAGGCAACCATCTTATTGGGCAACGAGGCGGCCCGTTCGCCCAATGAGGTACATCTCCTTCCTTCTGGAATAAATGTATTGGTTGGGGTGGTTGTTGAGGGGATGAGGTGGAGTGTTGGGCTATCGAAAGCCCCGCTCTTCGGGATAGTTTGGGGGCAGTTCGTGGTCACCTTTCCTCCTGGTCGCTCTGAGGAGAGTTTGGACCTAAACCTGGCATTCTGACAAATTAGCCGTCAACAGATATATAGACATTAACATTTACAGATGATTGATTGATTTGGTTTGATTTGTCAATCGCTTACAAGATAATAGGTATAAGTATAAACATAGTTATGAATACATGAAATGGATACATATGAAAAAAAATAAAAATAAACAATAGGACAGGGACGGTAGGCACGTGGGTGCGCTTATGCATTATTATTGCAAAAGAAACAATCCACCAGCCAAAAAGGGAACAATAAGACCCAAGCACCTCTCCACCAGCAATCAGCACCCAGAACAGCATAGATTATAACTCCAGGATTTAATATCAAAACCAACAGTCAAGTAAACAATACCCCAATTAAGAAACTGCCGGAGAAACCAACCATAAAGAGTCCAACAAACGGACCTCCAAGGCCAATCCCACCAACACTGACAGGGCAAACCACTAGAGTATAAACTGACAGCAAATCCCATTCCTTACTCTAGCACTGATGATGTTACCTAGTGTGGGTAATGAAAAGTCTGCAAGAAAACAAACAAACTCAGAGAGCACCAAGGACCTCTCAATTTGGGGCTTCTCAAGAGCTCTGGGCATCAGGTGTCACAAAAGGCAATCAATAGAGTTTAAGAGGTGTTTTTTTTTAGAACTTTATTGTCATTGTACAAGTACAACGAAACTGTGGATGCACCCCAGCAACTGTTTGCAATACAATAAAACCAAAGCACTTAAAAATGAAGATAAGAAAGATAAGACTACCCACGCCCACCAAGCCGGTAGTAAAAAAAAATTGAATCCCACCACTGATTTCAAATCCTTCTAGTCTCTTCAAGTGGCTTTCTGTCAGGGATTCTAATCTATTCCTAACTACTAAAAGCAAAGCCTGGAAGACTTCAAACAAACATACAGACTCGCCTTGTGTATTATTTAACATCCAACAGAAGAATGAAAGTCCACAAGGGATGAGCTCTCCCTGCAACTAAAGCAGCCCCAAGGAAAGCAGATAAGAGTAACAGATAATGACTTCGAAGTTCTATTATTTACATTGCTTGTTCTTTTGTGTTATTCTGGTTATATCACAAGGTCCACTTTGCATTTCACCTGCCGCTTCGTCTAGTTGGCAGCGTTGGTCAGGCATATGCCTAGTTGTGCAAGAATATGGAAAGGGAGAAAAGTAATTATTGCACTGATCTTAGAATAGCACATCTTTTAAAAAATAATGAATTATTTAAATCTTGCATTTTGACATTCCTGACCTAAGCTTGACATTCCTGACTAAGCTTTGACATTCCTGACCTAAGTAGATTAAAAGGTTGACATAATGATCTAAATACTGGTCTGCCAGTTTTTAAAAAGGAGACTCTCCAAATTAAAAGCATGCTTCCAAAATTTTGATCATGACACACTTTGTATTGCAGATAGAAAAGAAGCCACTTGTGTACCCATAGGGGAAGAGCACTGTTCGGAAATGCTGCAAACAGCAAAAATACTTGCGTGTAAGGTGCTTACGTCCCAGATTTTCCTAAAGGAATAAATAGGTGTTTAATTATAAGCAAGGAAATAAACTAGCGTCACACACTAGAGCACAATTAAAACAAAGTTACTTAGAACAATGTACAAAATATATATTATCAATCATGTAAACTATGATTTTGACTTGTAAGAGCATGGTAAACCAAACACTGACAAGGTAGTGTGTAGTGTGAAGGCACTCTTTGGGTGCTAGCTTGGATCATCTATCCATCTGCCTTATTTACAGAATTTTTTTTATCCGAGGTCCTGATGACAGTATCCTCCATTTATAATTCTTTCATTTTCCCCATCACTTTTTTTTCTAGAGTGAAATATTGTAGCTTCTTGGATGTTATTTCTGAAAAATTATTATAAAAACTTTATTCTGGAAACTTGTTTTAGGAAGAATTTAACAGCTCTTTGGAGAAATATACTTCTGGCATTTCTGAATACAGTACCTAGATGAATTTGATTTATGATAAGAAATGGTTGGAATTTGGATGGGATATAATCTGAAAAGCCAAGAAGTGTATTATGAGTAGGAAAAAAATTGGGATGCAATGGCAAATTTTTTCCATATTCTGGTGACTATCTGTCATATTTTTTTCTGGCAATACAATTTTATAATGTGTGGATGTAAAAATGAGTTTCAGTTCTTTCAATTCTGTTTACAATTTTCCCATACAAATTGTTTCACAATGTCTTACTGATCAGTACTTCCACTGTTCTCTTTACATTTGTGCTGAATCAAATCTGGTGGCACCTTTAAAGGGGTCATTAAACTTCCATGAGGCCAATTTGTGTAGATAAGTTTTGTGTTCCATTTTGTGTTAGCTTTTTTAGAAAGAAATTTCAGTGAATGACTTCAACCTTTTTAGAAGAATATGTTAATGCTTAAATTATTTTAAAATCAGAATAGATTGTTCTGTCTTTTCTCTTCCATTTTGATGGTTTTAATGTTAATCTGAATGTTCTCGCAAAACTGTTCTTGCATTTGCTTATTCATGAAACCTGTACACCATCCCAGTCCAATCTGCTCTTAATTAATTTAATAAAATGCAACAACTATAACAATAAACTTATCTAACCCAGACTTTGGTGAAACTCAACAGGTGGATAAAATTGCCAAATCCAGTCTAACGATCTGACTGACTGTGCAACAAATCATCATCATAATAAAGGAAGAGAAAACTAGAGACAAATCACAAAATACAAAGAATTACAAATAGAAATAGAAGCTCTCTACTGGCAAAAGAAAGAAAAGTTAATATCAATAGTAATAGGCACCTTGGGTGAAATCTCAAAACTTCTGGAGCACTATTTGAAAATCATTGGCATTGACAAAATCACCATCAGGCAATTGAAAAAAATGCAACTGTAAAAGCAATGATATCCTTAACATCATCAAGCAACATTTGTTTATGCCAGGCTCTTGGGAAGGACTCAATAGGTAGTTAAAAATGCCAAATTCAGTCTAAAGATCTGGCTGACTGTGTGCCCAAATATAAAGGCAAAGTAATCCCTATGGATTTTACTCCACTAATTGTTGCTGACTTTAAAGAGTGGTGCTCATCTCCGTTTCAAGGCCGTTGGGCCAGCGCTGTCTAAAGACATTTCCACAGTCATGTGACCAGCATGACATCACAAAGCACTGTTACCTCCCCACTGAAGTGCTACCTATTTATCTACTCATGTTTGCATGTTTTCAAACTGTTAGTTTGGCAGGAACTGGGTTGAGGACAGGAGCTCACCGTGTCATGTGGCATTTGTGTCTCAAACCTGGGCTGCCGGCTTTCCAGCATCTTAACCATTTGCGACCAACTATATCAATGCAGTAACATAAAAGATAAACAGAATGTAAGAATAATAAAACTAAATAATATATTGGTGCCTCTAGAATCAATCACAAATCATTCCCTGGAAAAGCTGGATTTTTAGAGCTTTCTGGGATAGCTAAGACTTAGCCTTTCCTAATTTAAGGGGAACCAATTCTGAATAGATTTATACAGCATTGCACTATTATTTAAAGTTTTTGAAAGTGTAAACTGCCTTATGGACAAAGTTATGAAAATGTATGTGAATGGGTAATATTAATTATGTGAACCTCCATATTAGGGCTAAAGATCCTGTGGTCCTACATATATTGTTGAATTAGTCAACCCTGTCAGGGTCACTGAAAGTTGTTGTAGCTCAGAATTAAAATCTGGCATTTTGATTCTGCTTAGGTTAACTACATTGCATTAAATCTGCCAATCTTTGGATTTTTACCTGTTGCTTAGAAGTGGGTGCTGTTGGACTGACCTTCTCATCTCAAAGGTTCTTTCGTTGCTGCTAAATTTCTGCCATTATTTCAAATAGGAGAGGGAGGCAATTTGAGTTGTGTTGAAATGACTCACTTGGTCTTGTCTATTAAGGCACTCTGCATTATTCTTACAGGAACCTGAGGGAAACTGAATCTATGGTGAGCAATTGTTTCCATGGTGAAATTAACATGGTGTGTTATTTTAGAAGAACAATATCATAAAGCAGAAAATGGAAGCTTTGTCTATGTGGCTTTTGGAGTTAATGGTAATCTTGCTGAAATGCACTGTACATCTGGACACTTACCTATGAACATGTAAGCACCTATCTCCTCAAGGCAGAAGCGAGAAATCCATGGCCCTGAATTAGAAATCAAGGCATCTGTCACTATTGGAGTGGCTGGGAGCTGTAGCTTGGCTACATCTGGAGAGCTGCTTCTCTTAAATCCAAGGTAGGCAATTTAGAATCTTACAGACATTTTAAACTGCAGTTCCCAAAATTCCCAATCAATAGGCAAGTTGGGTGGGAATTCTAGGACTTGCAGTCCCACCATGTGAGGGAGGACCTGTCTACCTGGGAAGGTGAAATTCCCAGCACAAAGGTTGCTATTTGTTATTACTGTTTCCTGTGTCAATTTCATGACTTACAGTGCTTCTCTTGGATAATGATTGTTTTCTAGGAGTACTGACAGATGCTATAGCCTTTTGAGGTTGTTGCATTAACGTGATAATCTAGTCATGCATGAAGAAAGAACTGCACTGTAGATACCACAATCTGTGGAGAAGCAGGTTTGGAAGAGTATTTTTTTGCATTTATCTTTGAAATGCCCACATTATTTATTTAGAACAAATTAAATTCCAGCTGGATAACGGGAGAATTTCGTATATTAATAAGAATTATTAACGTGGCATACCAAAGTAGTCATTTACTCAGTAACTACTCAATAAAATATCAATAAAATGAAAAGAAATAAAATAAAAAATATATATGTACATATGTATATGTATATATTCCATATTATCAAAATTGAATATATGTAAAATCATATACACTTTCAAAGGCATCGCCTCCAGATTCCTGAGAAAATAGCTGATACTGGTCCCCTGAACGATTATTCTTGTAAATAATTTGCTCAAGACTGTTAGCAGTATGCAGTCAGATGACAAAATCCACCAAAGATTAGCAAGAGAACTTGCAGTTCTAAGGTGTCCATGGAAATGGAGTTTTAGGATAGAATGGAGAAAAGTAGGTGGTTGTTATTAATACTTATTCATTAATTTTTAACAACTGTCAGTTCCTCTCTAGGAATGTTTGTTCCTGCAGGAAATAATTTGATCTGCATGGAAAATCTCAAGAAAACATTATGTAACTCTACCAAGAGCAAAGTGTTTCACACTTCAGACAAATTCAAGAGACACGTCAAAACACTCTCAAGGTAAATGGTAGGGTAGAAATATGGCTTCAGGTAGCAGGAGACTGTCACTCAGTAATTATTTCACTTTTGCACAATAAACTGCCTTTCCTCATAGATTTTTGGATATATGAATCAATGTTTCAAACAGTAATTGCACATAAGTACATTTATTCATAGACTGTGGTGGGGTTTCTCCGAGTAATTCTCAAAGTTCTTGGTGTCAAGAATGGTTGGGACAGTAGAGCTCATTTGTCCATCACGGAAGCTGGCTTACATCTATGGGTCGGGCTACTTCAGTGACTAAATGTCCATATTGTAAAATGATTTCCCCCCCCTTATCCTTCAGGAGGAATCTTTTTTTGTTGATATGTATATGTATATGTATATGCATATGTGTGTGTGTATGTATGTATGTATGTATGTTTGTATGTATGTATGTGTATGTGTGTGTGTACTTACATGTATGGCATTCAGCTTTGTTCGGGTATTTTCCCATGTCATAGTAGTTGTGCTTTTAAAGTTGTAGCGACGTTTCGGCAGAATCTCATCTGCCATCATCAGGCTTCTGTATAGTGTTCATCTGTGAGTCAGGCTTTTACAGTGGTTTCAGATTTGAATTTGGGGCAGCCTAGAATGGTTTTTTCTTCATCCTGATTGGTTGAGAGTCTTGGTCTGTGTTTATTGGTCTTGGAGTTTGCTGTGTTCTGCTTGATTGGTGTTTCTAATATCTTCTGTCTGGTTTTTTGGCTCTTTTTGTATCTTGATTGGCTGGCAACATTGTGTTACTTTATTGGAGGCCTTTAGTGTAGCTTGGCTCCGGGTAAATGGACGGCTATCATTAGTTAGGAAGCTAGGTTTTATCTGGGTGCCTGGTTGGGGTGTGTTTGAGCTGGAGGTATCAGGGGATCTGTTTGTGCCCAGGTGTTTGCCTGGCTTGTGGTGTGGAGATTTTTTTTTTGTTTGTGAGTGCAGGCTTCCAAATGATTGACAGTCTGGTGGAATCATCTCTTCTGTTCATGCTTTCTGGTCTTTTTCAATCTCTATGGCTTCTCTGATGATTCTGTGGCTGGGGTTTTCTATAGTGGCTAGGGTTTTGGTGCCATTGAAGTTGATGCTATGACCTGTGGCTTCCATGTGTTGGACTAGTGAGGAAGTGTGTTCCAGCTTTTTGACTGCATTTTTGTGTTCATCTTCTATTGGTCTGTCCAATGTATGTGGCCAGGCATGATGCACAGGGGACTTCGTCCAACCTATCTGATCTAGAAGGATGAAAGAGACTCTAAGGGAGAGGCACTCCTGCAAGTAGCCAGATCCTAATGCCATCAAGTCAACAGGGCTCGAATATTAAACATTGGCCCAATCGGGGGGGGGGTGAAGAGGGGGGGGGGGGGGGGGGGGGGGGGGGGGGGGGGGGGGCCCCCCCCCCCCCCCGCTATAGGGCACCGAACATGGTGGCTAGCCCCTGGATTTGGACCTGGAAGGAAACTGGAAGCAAGTGCAGGTCACACAACTGGAGTGTAACATTGGTGAACCTAGGACATACCACTGCATTCCGGATCAGTTTTAACTTCTGGATTGCCTTCCAGAGCAGCGCCATGTAGAGTGCATTGCAATAGTCCAAACAGGAAATGAGGAAGGCAGGACTGACCATGAGCCTTCTAATCAGGAAAGGGCGCACTTGGCACACAAATCTTTACAAAATCTTTCCCCCAGCCATGGCTGCATTTTGTTCTTTGAGCAGGAGCTGTGACACCCCCCCCCCCAAAAAAAATTGTGTACCAGCTCAATCATAGAAATGCAACCCTGGTGTGCAAAGATGACATATCATCAGACCCGGGGAGGGGAGGGGCAACCCCCCCACAAATTTACTACATCCTGCCAGTGTCAGTTCCTCCCCATTGACACCTGCATAGCCTGCAGTTAAAACTTTACCTCAGCCGATCAATGATTGTTTACAAGTCAGTGTCTTATCTCTACAGTTTTTCACTAAAAAATAAACTTATTTCTGCTCTGTTTAAAATAAAAAGTGTTTGATGTGCTTGTGATAGTGGCCAACTACAAGTACAAATGTTATTTATTTATTTATTTTTATTTGTTTATTTATTGGGCTTGTATGCTGCTCTGTTAATCAGTTCTGAATGGCTTGCAGACCTGCCATATGTAAATTGTACGAGGTTTTCATGGGAGACTTTTATCAGGTGTTTTGCTAAAGTTTAGCTCCACCGTACATATGAATACAAAATAATGAAGTGCCAATGAAATCATTAGCATGTTTTTTTTTTTAAAAAAAAGAGTAGTTTGGAGATTCTTTGCCTCCTTACTGTCACACATTGCTTGATTAAAATCGTTAGTGAGATTTATTGACTGGTGATGGTAAAGACTCTCTTATTCCACTGACCTCATCTTCACAGGGAATAACATATACCCTGTCTTTTACTTTGCCACACATTTAATTTAGAAGTAGTATGGAGGAGTGAATGAATGAAAAGTGTTAACTCCTTGGTGGATTTTCTGCCTGTGTCTTATCACCTCACTGTAGTATGTGCAGAGCTATTGAAAAGTGTCATCCAGATCATAGAGATGAAAGGTAAGATTAGTAATAAATCCTCACACACTTAGGTAAACAAACAACCCCAAACCCCCCAACTAGTAGAAGAATGTTCTCGGTGGATCAGTCTTTGCCTGATTTGCAGAAAAAAAAAATTGCAGAAAAAAAATCGCACTATTCCATTTCCTGAAAAATTCCTTGTTATATGACAAGTCGCCTAGTTAAATAGTCTCAAAAGTTTTAAATGTCACAAATTCAATGGTTTTAAGAAATCCATATGCTGTGTTATATAAAGAAGAAGGAGCTATCATGTTTGAGTATTCTTTATTACTTGTGAATTTATGAGTGTCGGTGAATCATTGGCTCCATAAAGTATATTCTATACTAGAGGTGGAAACTCCAGATGTTGCTGAATTATAAATTTCAGGGTTTTTAGGAAATATGGCAAAGATGGAGGGTGGTGAGAGTTGTAATTCAGCAACATTACAAATACCACATTGGTGATTTATACTGTAATTCGGGGACTACTCCTATGCAAAATTAAATTTTCATACGTTTGCATGTGGAATTCTGATTGAAAGCCTAAAGTTTTTCATGCTGAAATGCTTTTGTAATTTTGTAGCCTCTTCTCACATCTTGAAAGTTGAAATCATAATGCCATATTTTTGGATATCTGTTTTGTGGGATTGTTTTATCCTGCAGGACTTGACAACAGCTATTGTCAGCGATGAAAATTCACTCCAATTCCTCTTAACAAGTTGATTTCTGTAATAGTTTACTTCTCCGATTGGTTTGCATAACTGCCTATCGTACCAATGGTCACAGAAGATTATCTGTAAAACCAGCCAATTCTGAACAAACATTGGTGTAGTTTTCTATCTGTAGTGCTTTTTCATATCCTTATACTATTGGAAGAAAAATCCAGTCTGGTTCCATGCCAGGAGAAAGGAAATAAAATGGAGGTTGGCTACAAGGAAAGAAGGTCTCTGTTTATTTGGTTTTCCAGAAACTTCAGCGACAGAAGCCTGTTTCTGGGATGGCTGACCAATTGACTGGGGGAGCGGGTGGATTTTTTATAGGGTTCTGGGGTTTGGTGATTGAGATGCTTCAGGAGGTTATGCAATGTAGTGAGCCTTGTGTCTTTTACTTTTCCAATGATGGTGGGTTAAAGCTATTATGTCCGAAAGATCATGTCCTCTCCTTAGAATTTGGGTGGGGGGAATGTAAATTCTTAATCCATCAGATCCAGCGTTCTGTGGAAGCTGTAGCTGAAGGCATTTTGTTGAGTAGGATAGCCTGGCTTTCTCAATAGGTATAAAGTATCATCTCTAAAGACTCGAGGCTTCTGCCTGAGGCTATGAGAGGAGGACTGGGGCTGTTTTCTGTCTTTGGTTAAGATTTTTCTTCATTCCTCCCTTGGGGAAATATAATATTCTGCCTCTTTTAATATTCCCCAAAATATTTCATTCTCGGCTTTCCCACAATGCGGTGGCTTTCCACAATACATTTGAGATAATTCCACAATGCCTTGTCCATTCCTGAATTCTTCAAAAGAAATAGGGAGACAAAAGAAAAAAAATACCGACCAATTTTACGATGCTCTAGCTTTTGCAGTAGTAAAAAAATAACCTCCCTGTCAATCCGTGCAAATGGAATTGCTTGTAGTCCTCGAGCTATATCTTCACTTCATAAAAATGTACCTTTCTCTGGTTGCGTGAAAAAAACAACAACAAATCCACTAGTTGCTAGGAGGGGATCTGAAAAGGCACAAAGTTACGTTTGTCAGGAAATGGGAGGTGGGAATGAAAAAAACTGTTTGGAAAGTACATTCAATCCATATTTAAATACTCAAATCCATATTTAGAATAAAAACCAATATCATAGCTGAGCTAGAATCAATTTCAATTTTCTTAATGTTTTAGCAGCTAATTAATTAGCATTTAAAGATCATGATACTCTAGTATTCTGTCATTCAGAATTGTATTTATTTAATCGTTGTTTTGTAACTTAAACCTTTTAAGTATTTAAAAGATTCCTTTACCTAATATTTCCATTCTCTTAGCATTTCAGCTCATCTATTTTGTGCAACTTCTCTGCAAATGTTTTATCTTGTTTCCTGAGCATTGTAACCTTTGTCAAAGGTATAATTTGGTCACAAATTATAGTAAAGAGTGTTGTTAGTGTTGCTGCTGTTGTTATTATTATAATTATGTTATTATTCATCAGGGAATAATTTAGCATAAGTAAAAACAAAGATATCACAAATTTGATTTGTGTTGTTTGGAAATTCAAGTTCCATCTGAGGACCCAGGAATTATCCAAGTAAAGTCTTCAGTTATAACATGTCCCAACAACATGGTTTTTACAAAAAAAGTTACATTTAGAAATGTTTTACAACAAACTTGTAAAAAATTATAGCCTGTTTGTTATTCTGCCTGTACTATAACTGTAACTATAGAGATGATTTTGGAATAATCTAGGCATTCCATTCCATTCCTTTCCGTAATCTACCTATTCCTATTGTTATATCTCTGGATTTTATGATTTTTCCCCAATTCTTTTTTTTTTTTTCATTCTGTTGTCCCCAAGTATTCTACAAAAAATTACTCTTTTCTTTTCAGTTATTGTTGTATCTATTGTAATGTGTGAGAGATTGGGAATAATTTGCATGCAAAAAATCCATTTTATAATCATTATTTTCAACAGCATTTTTAGTCTTGTGATTATATCACTTTTGGGAAATTCTAAAATTATAATTTTTGCAAAGATGCCAATAAATCCTAATAACTTTGGTCATAGTCAGTCTGAGCAATTTTGGTGCATCCACTAATTGCAGAGCCATGTTTTTCTTTACAAAATCTGCCTTTGTTGCTGTTTGATACACATCGAATCCTTGATTTAATCACATTTGTTTGTAATGTTCGCTGCTGAACTGCAAAAATCAATCCTTTCATTTTCTTCTTGATGGTGCCAGGTTGTAACCATTGCCAATTCCTGGCCTCATCCACTTTATTTTCACTTTATTTTATGCGTTGTCCATGTAATGGTTTATTTTTTCCAATTTTCTAAATGGTTTCCCAACAATTCACATTTTTCTTCTGCTGCTTTCAAAATGTTTATTTTGCAAACTGCACCAAGCGTCTTCAATTAGATTACCTTGATGTGATCATTTAATCCATGTTCTTCTTCTTCAACTGTCTTCTTCTTCTTCTTTTTTTTTTAACTTTTAGCTCTCCTATTCCAGACCAAACATAACCACAGATACAACAAAGTAAGTAGAAGCAGGGGCAGGAGGGATGTGTGCGCTTAAATGTCCACATCTCAGCAGAGCAGACCCGAGGTTGCCTGTAAACAAGTCCAAAACACAATGGAGACATTCTGTCACAATGCAAAGTCTAGCTGCTGTGCGGAGATTGCAAATTTGTCTGGTTTCAAAGTGACAGGATTTTGGCAGGCAAGAGGTTGAAGGCTTCAAGTACCTGGAGTTCAGGGAAAACACTTGTTCTCAATGGAATGGGTAACAACTTCTCTATTGTACAATCTCCACCTGGTGGGATCTAACTGAGGTTGGGAATGCTCTTTCTGGGTGAGAAGCCACATAACAATGCTTTTGCTCTGCTTGGTGCAGCCTCCAATGTGCCAAGGAGTAGACAGTTACCTGGGAACAGGTTTCTGAACCTCTACAGGTGATTGAGAACTCAGCCTCAGGTGTTTTACTGCCTCCTTAGGTTGACACTCATCCTGAACATCCAGAGTAGATTCCTCTACTCACAATCATCTGAGTTCAAGTCAATCATAGTAGTAAACCACCATTTTTCATTTGTGGGTGTTTATGCATGTGCTAAGTATAAGCAATTAGCATCACTTCATAGATGCCATGCATATTCCACTGTTATTAGGAGCCCTGATGGTGCAATTGTTAAAGTGCAGGTGAACTCTGCCCTCAGCCTGGTGTTCAATCCTGATGGGGTTCAAAGTTAACTCAGCCTTCCATCCTTCTGAGGTCGGTAAAATGAGGACCCAAATTGTTGGGGGACGTATGCAAATAATGCTGGCATTTACACTGCCCAGAGAGTCCTGTAAAGCATTATGGAGAGTATAAAAGTCTAAATGCTATTGATATTGATATTAGCTTCTGGATTACCCATTTACATTATCCAATTCGAGCACTGTCCAGCACTGTCCACTAAACCAGCAATATATCTGAATATTGGTATTGTCCATGGGATTATGTCTTTGATTGTATTTCTATTGTTGATTGTATTTCTATTATTTAACTTTAAATTTTCACACTCATTGTGAATATTTTAAATATTCTAAATATTCTAAATTGTATTAGAGAGATGGTAAAAAGCAAACTCCTCCCTTGATGTTTGCATTTCCAGTTTTTTCATAATTTACTATTGATCTTTTTTTAAAAAAATCCTGAATTTTGGCAGTTGTCATTTTTGTTCAGGTGGTCAGAATTAATTTTTGATTATGCGATTTGAAATCACAGCTGGTAATATACCATACCAAGAGCCGTAATGGTGCAGTGGTTAGAATGCAGTATTGCAGGCTAATTTTGCCAACTGCCAGCAGTTTGATCTTCACTAGCTCCAGGTTGACTCAGCCTTCCATCCTTCCTAGGTAGGTAGAATGAGGACTCAGATTGATGTGGGCAATATGTTAACTCTGTAAAACAGCTTAGAGTGGGCTATAAATCACTATGAAGTGATACATAAGTGCTATTGCTATTGTTGGCAGGCAAATAATTTATTTCTAATTGCTTACATCTACATCCTTTTTTTAAATTAAAATGTTCTACCAGTTGTCATCCCTTCTCCAACCATTAGTTTGTAATATTTTATTAAAATTGAATAGCCAGTGCTTAATGGACAGGCATCAGATTTTTATACCAAAATATTCTTCCTATGGTGGGCACGCCAATTTTTAACCTTCTTGGCTTTTTAACAATTTCTAATTTTATGATTATATTAATCAATTTTGACTGTTCTTCTCAATCTCTTTGGCTCATGTTTTTTTCCCCTGATTTTATGAAAATTGATTTATTCTGTCTTTATACTGTTCAGCTTTCTGTGAAATAGCTGTGTCTGTAATTATGGTTGTCTAATTATCTTTATCCCCAAATTTTATATTTTCTGTAAACATTTCCTGTTATTATTTTTTCATTTTCCCTTCAAATTCTTCATATTGTTATCAGCTTATAATTTAGTGATCTTTCTTTCCAATAGAATTTTTCATTTTGTGATTGATTTTGTTGCCTTTTTTTTACAGCAATATATACCAATTCTGATTTTATTATTGCTGCTGTGTTACAGTTAATAAATTTCAACCAATGCATATGTTTCAAGATTTTCTACCAAATCTGTGTCTTTCAGGACTTTATATAGCTCTTTTCCACTCATCGTTTTCAACATTGGAAGCCTTTAATTATAGATTGGAGACTTTTATAATTTTCAATAATTTTTTCCTTTCAGTTCCATCTGTCTGCCTGAATGCTAATGTTCAGTATCCTTTTCTCAATATCTTTTACCATCACTGCTATGTTAATAAAATTTGACATTGTTGTAAAAAAAACCTTCTTTGATGATCTTCCATTTCAAAAGATTATATTATATTACCAAATATTATAGCATTCTCAACCACATAGTGAAACTCAGTATCCATAAAAGTTTTGCTCTAAGGATAGATTTTTGTTGATTCACTAATTTCTGAATCAGAGTGTGCTGTCCAGACAGTTTAGAGTTAATGGGATTTGGGATAGTTAGTTAGGATTTGAGAGCTGTCCCCTTAAAGGAATGCATCATGGTAAATGTAGTTAAGGTATCCTGGGAAATGTAGTCCATGTCATGTGGTCACATCTGTAATCCTGATTGGTCACTAAATTGACCCTTGTTGGTTTGGAGGAGGCTCCCTCACTTTAGCCTGAAGCCATTACCATGCGGCTGCTTCAATCATCATGGGGTTGAGACCTTATTATCTTCCTACACCACAATTTAGATATGCAAAGGATTGAACACCAAGAAGAACCTCATCATAAATGTGAGTTGACAGGATGCCTGATGAACCAATAAAAAAGACTTTGTATGGATGCTTTGTAGAGTTGATCTGTCTGCTTTATGCCATCCAAATATTAATAAGCAGAAAACAGGGTATGTTTCCAAATATCTATCCTAAAATCCCCTGGTTTTAGGATTTTATTTGAAATAGTATTTCATGATTTTTTTTCCTTGACCTTTTCTTTTGCTTTGTGGGGATTTACGGTCCCTTTACAGCTGGCTGTTTTGGTTTTCTAGCAGAGTAGCTGAACTCTGGAGCCCATTTATGAAATGAAGAGCACCAAGATGTAGTTCCAAGAGCACCAGACGTGGTCCATGTTGACTGGATGATAACCAGTGTGATATGGCTCCCCGAGCTCCCATTTATTCATCACTGACAATAGTTGGAACCACATTTCAATTGGTCTTTCCACAAGACTTCTGTGATATAGTTGACTCAGCCAGTAGCTAAGCAATCACCAGAATAATTCCTGAATATCATTGGAGAATGCCTGTCCCTTTGCTAGAAGAAATAGTTGTGATGATTTGATATGAGCAGCAATTATCTAGAAAATGTAACCAGCTAACCCCTATGAGAAGCATTGTATTCTGCACTGAAATGTACTTAAGTCCATCATTGCTTGGTTGATGCATCTAATAGCAATATGGGAAAAATAATGAAATGTTTTGAGGCTGAATGGAAACAGTGCTCAGAACTTTAGCAGGCTTAGCATGCCTGATGACTCGACACTTAAACACCTTAATTGAAGCAACATTCAGTATGGCTGAGCTTCACATATTACATCAAACCCAGAGAGTATCGCCGCCTCTAATTGAGGAAGCACAACCTATCAGTGCCAAAACTCATTGTGTTTACCAATTTGTTTGTAATTGTGGAGACAATTTCATCGGCAGAACTGATAGGTGTTTGGCTTTCAGAATAAAGGAGCATCTTCCTAAATGGGTCCAAACCGCCTTGAGTAATGCAACAACAACAGCAAACCATGGCCATAAAATGCCTTATTCGGCCATTGCGAGACACTTACTATCTACGGGTCACCAGGTGGATCAAAACTCTGCATTTAAAGTTCTACTGTGCCACCATAACTTTCGTTTCCTGTGATTTGCTGAGGCAGTTTCCATTAACCCTTTGTGCATGCAGAAACGGCGTTATGTCAATCTATGCCTCCCATGGACATAAGGCTTGCCATTGGTTGCTTTCCTGCATACGTTATAGGCTTAATTAATTAATGCTCTTGCCAGAGCTTATATCTGAAGCTGATTTTAACTCTGTTATTGTAATGTAGGTACTGATGAGTCAATACGAAATGCTTGCATCTACCTCTGTTCGTCTTTTGGCTGTATTGTTTAAATTATTAAAAGGGACGAACTGTTTAGAGACAGCTCTATTTCAAAAGTATGTTTCAATTCCTATATGTAATATTCAGTTTTCAGTAAAAATTATAGATGTACATGAATTTAAGAACTTAGTTGTAGGATGATTGTTTGAAATCTGGTGGATGTATTTCCACTGAAGACTAATGTTCTCATCTGAAAGAACCCCCTTCCCTCTGGAGTGCACTTTAATATAAGACAGACTGAAATGATTGCCATAGACATCAGATGCCGGCTGTGAAGGAGGCAATTAAGACAACCTCTCAACTCCTGAATCCCCCAATGAACATAGAAAAGAAAAAAGCATATGAAATACACCCCAAATTTCATGTGGATTTCCTTTTTCATGAGTTGAAATTCAGGACACAAACTTGATGTTAGAAAACTGGGTGTTGCTTATCTTATCTATAGGGAAGTATAGAAAAGCTAATTTTCTAATTCTCTTTTTCAGTGCTCATTCTATGCCTGCATTAGCATTGTGGGACAAATCTGAATTTTGGGACTTTGTGGTTGCTTCATAACAGCTAAGTTCACTTAACATTCTTTATCTGACAACTGAATCAATGCATTATAATGAATTTGCTCAACATTTTGAACTACACAGTGGTCAAAGAGGCTGGATTCACAAACTATGTTAAGTCACAAAATAGCTTGCCATACCAAGTCTAACATGGTTGAGTTCAGATGAGCTGCATGAACCTTACCAAAATGCAACCTCATTCGGGGTCTACTGCTTATACATTATTTTTGAAATATACTGTATATCATTATTAATTAATTAGGTTTAGTAAATTACTCACTTTACTCACTGCAGTCTAATGATTTTTAAAAAATATAAACCATATTAGAAAGCTGTAGCCTTAAAGATAGAACTATTATTCAAGGTATGCATTAATGGTGATAATTTTGCATTTTGATAATGTTATAAAAGTACACGTTTCTTTGCTTAATCAAGATAGAGTTCTCTGTGGCTCTTTGAATGGTATTATTTAAAATGACACAAGATTCATGGACAAAGTTTGTTGATCACTGTGTGTGGTCCAAACGTTTTGTCATTCTTTTAATAAATTGAATGTGTTGTGGCCTGCCGGTGGCTAGTGGAGCTGGCAGCAGAGTCGGACAGTGAGGAGGTTGGGGAGGAACATGGGCCAGTCCTGGAGGCTGAGGAAGGCTCAGATGAGGGCTCTGTGTCAGAGGCAGAGATAGGGCCAGGGCAGTCTGGCAGTTGTTGGCTGCCTTCTGAGTCAGACAGCAGTGACATGGGGGAGCATCTGGAGCCAGTTCCCAGCCTGCACATGTGCAGAGCTACCAAAAGAAAAGAACAATTACGAACTAAGGGTTGACGTGGGAGTAAAGCCACAGGTGAGATGGTGAATGGCCCCTCCCACAGGGATTAAAAGAAGAGCAAAAGGGGAGGGGACCTTTGCAGGAAACAATTCGTTCGTTGCAGCAGTGTGAACATCTGTCTGTGCATCTCAGACTCTGTGCCGAGCCCTTCCTTGTCAGCACTGCATTTGGAAATATTTACTTGGCAGCTCTCCAAGCTAGATAAGGTTTATGCTCCTAATTGCACCCTTGAAAGACTGTTTGCCAGGCCTTTGGCTGAATGTGAATGCAAGAAATTCACCTTTGTTTAATGAAAGGGGTTTTGCTGGGACACAGGGTCTGCTTAGCGCTTTTGGGGGAAGCCTAGGTCAAAACAGAATGCAATATATGACTACTGATATCTAAGTCTAGAAAATGTTGACTTATATGTTATGCCTGTGTTCACTTCAATAACAGTCCATGCACTACATTTCTGAAAGCAAAACAGGAACATCCTATCACTTTGCTTTGCTCTGATAATAGCTTTGTTACTTGGCAAAACTGGCTATTAGAGGTGTAGGTCAGCAATCTGACTAGTGAACCCAAGAAAAGTAGATACTCTTAGGAACTTTAAAATCCCAAAAGCAAAACTTTATTAGAGACACCATTTAGATACTAAAGAAACAAAACCAACTCTAGTTTTTCCTGCGTGATGCATGTATAGTTAAACAATAGCTTCTCTTTCGCCACGCCTTTAGTTGGTCACATTGTCCAATTATGAATCGCCCCTTTGTTTTGAGAACTGTTCATTTTTCTGTTGGACACCTGCATCAGTGGCCTTGGTGGTTTCTTGGCTCTCACAGTATGTCTTTAGCACATCTGCCTTCTTTCTCCCTTTCTCTTCCCCCAGTTCTTTGGCAAGCTGAATAGCGATAAGACCTAAACTTTTCAAAAGCAGTTCAACCATGATAGTGTGAGCTGTACTTTGTTTTTTGACTGTGGGAACAGAAACAGAAAATCCTTCTTTCCTTTTTCTTGGCATAATCCTCCTTCTATGATTGTGCTTTTCAGAGAATGGGAACTGATCATATGAAGAAAGGGATTTTTCCAGATAACAGAAAGGTAGAAAATGACTTTTATTAGTTATAATTAATTCCTCCAGCATCAGTACTGGTTTATCTGCTGGGTAAACTAAGTTGCAATTTTTATTTCTGATTCAAAAGGGCAAGAAGGTCATTCCCCCAGAATTCCTTCTTTTCTTAAAAGAATAGTATATACTTAAAAGAATAGCAAATGATTATATATATATTTTTAATATTACACATTATATATTAAATATTATATATATTTTTCAGCTATAAGCCTAGATGTCCCAGCCTGTATATTTTGCTCTTTTAACTTTCAATCCACTTTATTTCTATGATTAACTTAATTTTTCTCTGTTCATTCGCTTTCTTTACCTCTTTTATTCTTCCTTCTGTACCTCTTTCCACCATCCTGAATTCCATGCTCTTTAGTATGAGCAACCCTCACTCTGGTGTTTGTATCTTCTTTGTCTTTTTTCCCACCAGATCTTTTTTCTCTCAGGATCTCATGTCCTGTTCTGCCTTGGCTCCATTCCATTGCCCTCCATGTTCCTTGCCAATTGCTGAAAGACAGTGCTTTCAAAACAATTCATTAATTGAAACAGTAAGGAGAAACCAGGTGACTCAGTTGGAAAAAGAAGGAAGAATATCATATAACATCAACCTCTCACCTCCCACAACATCTGAGCCCCTGATTGTGCTCACCTAATCCTTATCAATTAATGATGTCAGAAATATCATTGATT
The DNA here is from genome assembly GCF_049901735.1 of Notechis scutatus. Taxonomy (NCBI): domain Eukaryota; kingdom Metazoa; phylum Chordata; class Lepidosauria; order Squamata; family Elapidae; genus Notechis; species Notechis scutatus. The sequence goes on from NC_142011.1 coordinate 84,330,216, forward strand.
AAAATCATAGTTTTGTGTTTTAGAGAGGGAGGGAAAGGATTGCTGAAGGAGCTGTCCAAGGTAGGAGTTTATACTTAAGACAATTGGATCGTTTAATTCTGTCTCTTACTCTTTACTGGCTTTCAAATTCTTTAATGCAAAACTAGGGAAACCAGAACAGGAAATTATTTCCTCTTGGTTATTTCTTTAGTCCAGTAGATGCTTAGTGGGTGCAGAATCAGTGACTCAAGATAGAACCAACACTGCAATCCAAGATCAATAGACAGGTTAGCTGTGTTCTACAGTGGCAGTAGATGAAAATAGACAGGTTGGCTGTGTTCTACTATAGTAATAAGTATAGGAACAGAACTTAGAAAAGAAATCCTGCCTGTACAAAATTACTAGTTACTTTAGAAGTCTTGGAATCGATTTCTCTTGAGGAAGAAAAATTACACATGAAATTTTGAGCATATGGCTTGGAAGAATAGATTTTTTAATATTGAACAGAGGACTGAAAATCACCACCTTCAGAAAGCTGTTATATTGCTCTTTCCTTTCATTTCAAAATACTGACTACTGGTTTAGAAAAGTTTATTCAAATAAATTGCTATTAGGTGTTTTGGTAATGTTAACGTTCAACACCATCTCTCTATCCACCTCATTTTGTAAAAGAATTACAAAGGTCAAGCAAAGATCATGAAGATGGAACTTAACATCTCTCAAACATATTTATTTCTAATGGAATACTAGAAGGGAAGGAAAAAGGGGGGAAGGGGAGGAAAGACTACATTTCTAGATTTTTGAGATCTTACCTTTCTAACTTTTTTCATGGCCCAAATGTGAATTATATCTAATATTTACTCAGACCCTCATCTGTTCCCAAGTTACTTAAGAGCATCTTAGTATTTTTCTTGTCCAATCAAATTTCTTTGGAATATGAAGATGTTTGCATGGTATAGAAACAACAAACACTGGGTACAAAGCAGGAGACTGATATAAATAATCTTTTGTTTCCTAAAAATAAGTGATATGTAACAGTACCAATGGTATAATTCATGCATTTAGAATGTCCAGACTCCAGAAAAGTCTTTACATAGTACTGTATATAATATAGAGAGACTTAACAACATGCTGAAAGGAAAAAGGAAAGAATCTGTTATTGAATTGTATTTTCAGTATGTCTCTTCCAGAAATCTAAAATCTTTTTTAGATTCAGTTATGTGTGTATTTTTAAAAGTTTATTGTTATTTTAATTTTCTTATTTAAAGAAATTTTTGTCTTTTTTATGTCTGGTTTTCATGTTTCTCTTTTTAGTTCTTTAAAATGTTGTCCCATTTAAAGGAAAAAACTTTTTCCTTCTTGAACTACAGAATTATTGTTTTTTTTTTAAGTTCATGGTTTTTTAAAAATATTGATGATTGTTTTAATAGCTGTATTACATTTCTTAATTGATATGGCCCTACTAACACCCGCTGTAATGTTCATATAGTTCTGAGTATTTCTTTTAGTTTGCTTTTGATAATTATGGCCAGAATTTAGCCAGATTTTAGATCCTTTGCCAGATGAATGCTGTTTCACCTAAAATTAGTTCTTGTGCGTGGAACTGATACAGGTTTATAGGATTGGACTTTAATTGGTGGATACATTGTGACTTTTATTGACTTTAGAGCAGGAATATTTTTTCTCACAATTCCACACTAGATTTGTTCTTAACTTGATTATTGATTAATATCTATAAATCCTTAATCATAAAAATAACTGTAGTACTTAAATACACAATCATTTTCTAAATCGAGTGAAACAAAATTGACTTTTTTAAAAATAAACAATACACAAACTTAATACTTGTTGGGATTTTTGAGACGTATATTTGTGCTTGTCTTATTGTTTGTGCCTCCAGTAAAAAGGATCAGTTATCTAAACAAGAACAGTTGCACAATAAAGTTAAGCAATTTTTGAGTAGATAGGCAAGACATACTATACTGAAGCCATATAACCCCTTTGTGACTGCTAAATTAGAGCAATATTCATTGAATTATATAAAGCAAGTACTTCGGGAGAAAAATAAATGGTCTGCCAAATTATTGGTTTCCTAAATGATGCAGCAACATAAAAGTAACATTATTTCTACTATTAAAGATGCTCAAAGCAAAGCATAATCTTAATGAATTGGCAATTTCTTTAATTTTATGCTCAACTTTATGAGTCAAAAAATGACTGAGCTGAAATTAAACCTTTTTGAAATAATGTAGTTCTGAAGGTTACACATGACCAAGCTTTTTGTCTAGCTGCATCTTTATTTGTTCATGAAAAAAAAAAGGCACTGGACTGGAGAAGAACTCCAAATTAAGATAGGTTGGTTCCAATGCTTGATATTCTGAAGGAGAAAATGTCCAGGCAGGATGGACAATCCCATAAGAGGAGATATCAAGGACAGAATCAAAACTGAAGAGAAAAAAATTGCATGGACAGGAAAGGGGAACAAAGTCAGATAATCAGCATGGATTACAAGGTAATGGGTACTAAAGTTTGGAATATCAAGTTTGCAAGGGATACCACAAACAAATGGAAAACGTGGGTTTGTTGCAGTTACCTTCTGCTTTTGAAGCGCAGCTGCTTTGCACGGCACAGAAGAGTACCGCGCGGCAACTGTTGAAGCGACCGGGAGAGTGCAGGCTAGCAGGAGGTGAGTTGGAATGCCTCTGCGCCTGCGCAAAGTACATGTTTGGCATGCGCATGCACGCAAAGGGTGTGCAGGCATGCAAAATGCATCCACCAAGCCACGCCCACTGAACTGGTGGTAAAAGTTTTTGAATCCCACCACTGGTTTGTTGGCTATGGTCACTGGAAAGCCAAAGACTTGTGCACGATGAGCAGAAGACAGTGAGCTGGTAATAGCGACTGGGGAGAAGGTAGAACTTCTTAAGAAGTTAAGAAGGAGGACTCATGCAATTGTAGACATGTCATCTTAAAACTGACAAATGTCCTCCAGCAAATGGGTGAGCACTTGGTTAGTATTACAATTAACAAGAGCTCGATTTGAGTTTGCTGCAAATTGTCTCAAATTAATAGCTCCTTGTTTCAGAGAAATAGATTGCTAAATCAATAGAATGTAGTTTTAATGGACATTTCTTATGATATTCTCTTTAGTCAACATTAAAAGGGGGGCAAGATTATTTTGCTGTTAGATGGATTCACAATAGGTCAAATGGACACGTCCAAAGAGGCCTTCCACCCTTCCTAGGTGGGTAAAATGAGGACCCAGATTGTTGAGGGCTATATGCTGACTCTGTAAACGGCTTAGAGAGGGCTGTAAAGCACTCTGAAGTGGTATATAAGTCTTAAGTGCTATTGCTATTGCTATTGCTATTATCAGGAACCTGAATTGCTCTTAACTGCTGCATGAAAAAGCAAAGGCCGGGAGAAGTGATACAATCTAGATATAGGACATGTTGCTGGGCTACCCTACAGATAATAATGGCAATTAAGGAGGACTCATCACATAGTCTTGACACTTTTATTAGTGAGGGGAGGCACATTGTCTGATTTTTAGGTTCAGGACAAAATTTTAGTTATGGAACAGGCAGACCAGAATCAACTTAGCAAAGAGTCTGAGTAAACTCGGATATCAACCCTTTGTAGAGCACTGCTACTGCAGCCGATGGTGAGTTCTTGCTGCAAGGTCATTCTTTTCCCCTCTGTCCTGCCGTGGGTCAGTTTAGAGAGAGCAGACATTTTCCTTATATATTATTGGACTGTGTCAGGGTCATCCAAACTATTAAAGGTACCATCAATTCTCTTCTGTTGTGTCTGGAAGCAGGAACTTGATGGGTATTTATTGCAGCCTCAGATTTATTGTTCTAGGGCCACATGGGGAGTGTCCTTGTTGCACGAGTGAATAAAATAGTGTTGTGTCTTATCCTTTGGGAGAAACTGGTTTGCTGTTCTGTTGGCTTTCTCTCCCTTAGCTGCAGGCAAATTAGTTCTCCTTTTGATTTTGTCAAGTCCATTTGTCACAGGCTGAAATGGGCTTCAAGATGGTTTGTTTGCTTTTTATAGTTTCTGAAAGAGTAATTATGAACTGGTTTATTATAATCTGAACTATTTTTTAATTGTGTTTGATGGGTTTTCTGGGTTTTTTTTAAAAAAAAAAACAAAACTAAACTAAAAACTCCCTTCAGTTAAGCTTGATTCTTAGTGACTGTAGGGTCCCACCCAAATTAGTAACAGCATTGTTGCAGCAAATCTTGTTTCCAAATCAGGACACAAGACCACGAAAGGTGGGAGAATACAGGTTTTATTTGCGCAAAGTGTTCAGAACATTAACATGGCAAATTGTGAACCCCAGCTCTTCCTCCTCTATTACTTTTATACATATCATGATGTCAGGCTAGGCTGGGCGTTACCTTTATTATATTTTACCAAAAAAGGAGAAGTAACATATATGTTAATGTAGATAAGCTATAGAGGAAGTACAGAAAAATACATTTTCCATTACTCAGTTATCTTACACCATTTGTCATTTTCCATGCCCACCCTTTCTCAGGGGAACATAGCTGGTTCCTTTAGTTCAGCAACTTTGTGGCATTACACAATATTTATATAAGAGGCAAAGTTCAGACTTAAGACATTCCTGAGGAATTGTTAAATGTATATATCCTTTACTGGTAATTTTTCATACTGTTAATGTTAAACACAGCAATGGGAAAGCAGGGACCCATACTAAACATAAAACCGACTTTATATACTTTATATGCTCTCTTTCCACCGCTTCAGCCTGGTTTAAGACTACCTTCTTCTGGAATTCTTATTTTTTTAAAAATATTTGGACCCTGTTTTGACTCTGTTTTCCTTGTGGTGTTCTATCCAAGAATCAATGAGTCCCAACTGGGATCAGGCAGGTGTTGCTTCCAGCTGTTGGCCATTTCAATTAAATGACTTCCCACAGCAACTGAATACCCCCTCTGATCTGTGGCCAATTGTACGGGTAAAACCTCTGGTTCAACTCATCTCTGCTTACGCATATTGGGAGGAGAAATCAAAAGAAGGCTGATCACCAAAGCTTCAGAAGAGAGTAGATGTTTAGTGGGACTAAAGAGACATTATTTCCAATGTTCAGTAGAAATATTTTTGTAGTAACAATGACAGGTAGCAGCAGCAAGCCCAAACACTGCAAATTTGGCCACTTACTTTGCAGTTACTGTTCTTGCATCTTATTAACACCCATTCTCCACACTTCCTCATTCAATGTTGATACTCCGCACCACCAATTTAGATGCCCCAGCCCTGGATGAAGGAAAGAAATAAGTTTTCCCCCTCTACTATTGAAAATTATAAAAACACAAAGACACGAGAGAGAAAAAGAAAGGAAGGAAGTGGTTTGGGCCAAATGGGGGCGGAAGGGTTGGAGTCACTATTCAGACCATGCTTTTACAAGACTAGAGGTGGCCCTCAACTTGCACCCAATTGTTTAATGGCCACTCGAAGTTACAATGGCACTGAAACAAGTGACTTACGACCAGTTCTCACACTTATGAACATTGCAGCATCCCCACAGTCACGTGATCAAATTGGGGGATGCTTGGCAACTGGCATGTATTTACAATGGTTGCAGCATCTTGGAGTCCTGGGATTGTCATTTGCAACTTTTGATTACGTATACATGTGGATGCTGGGGAATGTTCAGCAAGATGGGGGTGTTTGTAAAGACGAGGACCAGTTCTATGTCACTTTTTTCAATGGTGTCGTAACTTTGAATGATTGGTAAATGTCATGGATTATCTATCGTGAAAGATCAGACAGTCCTTAACTGGTTTATAACCAAACGATGCAAAAGCACCCATGAAAATTTCACCAACATTCTTGGTGGCACAGTGGTAAGAATGCAGTGTTGCAGGCTAACTTGGCCACTGCCAGGAGTTCGATCTTCACCGGCTCAAGGTTGACTCAGCCTTCCATCCTTCAATAAATGAGGTCAATAAAATGAGGACCCAGACTGTTGCGGGCAATATGCGGATTCTGTAAACAGCTTAGAGAGGGCTGTAAAGCACTGTGAAGTGGTGTAGAAGTCTAAATACTATTGCTATTCTCTTCTGTCTTATTTCAAAGAGAAGATTCTCTTTTACTAAATTGAATGAGTAATGATTAACAACAACAACAACAAAAAAGGTATGGAACAAATTCACATATATCACCACAGCTTCAGCTTATTCACAGTGGAGGCTGCTTATCCATTTTGTTACTTAAAAAAAAACCCCAGAAATTTAAATTTCCCTTCTATACCTCTTTAGCAGAGAATAAACCTTCTTTAAAGCAATGGGACTGACTTGTCCTGTGTAGCTTTTGTGATACTGCGATAGCAACCATGAGAAATTGTCATCTTGAAGTACAGGAAAGAAAGAAAGAAACATAAAACGCATAAAAAAAAAGATTATGGGAAGAGAGACATGGAAGTAATTATCATCTTTGGACAGGTAGATATAATACCTTTGATAAACGTATTATTGCCTCTTGAATACCGGTAGAATACTAATATATTTTATGAAGCAGAAAGAATTATATCAGAAGATTTGGTGGATGGTTGTATGTGTGGGGGTTCATTAAATATTTAAAAACTTCTTTTTGTTGGCTGCCACTGAACATTTGCATCCCTCTCTCCCCACGACTTGCAATTAGAGGAACAATAACTCACAGGCGATCCTCTTCCTACAACCCACTCATTTAGCAACGGTTCAACGTGACAATGGCCCTAGAAAATGATTTGTGACTGTTCCTCACACTTGCAACCAGCACAGAATTCCCAAGGTCCCATGATCAAAATTTGGGTGCTTGGCAAACATAGAACACAGAGCAACAGAGTTGGAAGGGATGTTGGAGGTCATCTAGTCCAACCCATGGAGACCAACCATCGGGTACACGTAGTCCTTGACTTACTACAGTTCATTTCGTGACCATTCCAAGTTACAATGGCACCGGAAAAAAGTAACTGATGACCGTTTCCCCACAGTTAGGACCTTTGCGGCATCTGCATGATCCTGTGACCAAAATTTTCAGATGCTTGGCAACTGATTCATATTTATGACCATTGCTGTGTCCTGGGGGGGGGGTCATGTGATCCCCTTTTGTGACCTCCTGATAAGCAAAGCCAATGGGGAAGCCAGATTCATTTAACAACCGGGTCACTAACTGTATTGATCCACTTAACAATTGAGGCAAGCAAGATCGTAAAATGGGGCAAAACTCATTTAACAAATGTCTCACTTAACAACAAAAATGTTGGGCTTCATTACAGTCATAAGTTGAGGACTACCTGTATTTACAAAGGTTCAGCATCCCAGGGCCATGTGATCACCATTTGGTTTCCAACAAACAAAGTTCAATGGGTGAAGCCAGATTCACTCAGTGGCTGCTTAATTCACTTAACGGCAATGATTTGCTTAGCAAGTGTTGCCAAGGAGGTCACGAAATTGGGTGTGACTCACTCAACATTGCTTGGAAATGGAAATGTTGGTCCCAATAGTCAAGGATTAGCTGTTATTAGCTTCAGAGCTGGATTGTTTCCTCCCCTTTGGCCAGAGGATTAACCACGGGAAGAGAAACAATGGATGGAAACTAACCAAGGAGAGAAGCCACCTAGAACTAAGGAGCATTTCCCTAGCATAAATGCAGTGCGGGAATAAGTATGTACGTGCCACAGTGTAGAAGATTAGAATTTAATTTATTTTGCATTAGCCAGAGGAGAAGAAGTGCCATATGAGCTATTGTCAGCCTCAGGTGGAAAATATAAGCCTTGAGATTGAAATTTGAATGGCAGTCAGGAAGGGAGCTCATAACCACTTGCAAGAAGCTACAGGACAAGTGATGGTAGCAGCAAATACAGGATAGGACAGGATAGATCAGGATAGATTTGGGGGGGGGGGGTGTCTTCAAACTTGACAGCTTTAAGACTTGTGGACTTCAACTCCCAGAATTCCTTCTCCAGTCATGTTAGCTGAGGAATTCTGGGAGTTGAAGTCCACAAGTCTTAAACTTGCCAAGTTTGAAGACCCTTGGGATAGATGGATAGGATAGGATAGGATAGGATAGAATAGAATAGAATAGAATAGAATAGCAAAGTTGGAAGGGACCTTGAAGGTCTTCTAGTCCAACCCTCTGCTTAGGCAGGAAATGTTGTTGGATGTTGTGTCCAGGATGCTTGAGCAATTCAAGGTCTGATTCCAGTATTATTTTTAAGAGAGGCAGAAAATACTGGACATCAGTGTTCTAATGTCACCATTAATTTACTTTATTGAATTAGTAAAAACTCTTCAATTCAAAATGACTGTGGAAGGTGTATAATGCACACACATGTATCTAAGGTGAAAAACAGTAATTAAGATAATACAACAGGCAACCTATGAGTATCAAAATTCCTTCCTATACCTTGACAAGGTATGACAAGCAACCTATAAGAATCAAAATCCTCCCATATTGACAAGAGCCATTGTAATTAGCTCAAAATCTGGAGGGAAAAAAACCCAACAGGCATTAAGGGCTTTTTCAAATGAGACCAGGGTGGGGGCTGTGAAAATCTTAGGGCAACTGCTGTTCTAGATGTCAAGAACTGGGACAGAGAAGAACTACCAGATAACATTGTTTTATCAATGGGACCAAGAGATGCTACCTCAGTTACATGAAGGAGAGATGTCAGATGTCAAAGCAAAAGTTCGTATAGCTGTCAGGGATAGTTCTTAATTTTCAGGTTCAATACTCACACCTGTATTTAAGATGGATTGAAAAATTCAAAATTCTCCTGCTGTGGTGTATTCTTTTGAGCACATCTTCAATTCGCAGTTGAAGGGCCACACTGAAGTGGCACACAATTCAAGATCGTGCCACAGAAATAGTAGAAGGAAAATAGACTACTGAGAGTGTTTCTCTCGGAGTCAATCAGGGGTGGGCAGCTGAGGGTTCGCAGGGGTTCGGGAGAGCCCCTCTAGCTAGGATTCTGTGCAGTTTAGAGAACCCCCAAATCCCACTCCTGGCTGGCCCCTCCCTCCCCTCCCAGGAGTCCCCCAAGCAACCCATTTTGGATGCAGGTAAGTGCAAGGCGCGCACGGAGGCTCAGGGAGGGCGATAAACAGGCCTGCCAGAAGTTCGGGAAGGCCGGAAATGGGCTGGTTTCCGGCTTTCAGAGAGCCTCTGGAGTCCAGGGTGGCTGTTTTCACCCTCCCGGAGGCTCAAGGAAAGCCTCTGGAACCCGGGGAGGGAAAAAATGCCCCCCTTCCATTGTTCAGGAGGCCAACTAGGTCACACCCAACATGGCAGAGGTGGTATTCAGCCGGTTCGTACCTACTTGAGTGAACCGGTAGCAAGAATTTGGCCTGGGTCGCTGAACCGGTAGCAACATCTAGCTGGCCACGCCCCCAACCCAGTCGCCGGGTTTCCGCTCACTCGCTTGCCTGATGCTCACTCGCCCCAGTTTAAAAGAGGACTGCTCCCCCGCCCTAGCCATGCATTTTCAAGCAGCTGCTTGAAAACACATGACTGTGGGCGGAGCAGCGGTCCGTTAACCTGCAAAACTGTTCCAAGGCTGGATTCTTCATGGACACTAGAAGTATCGCTTCCCCTTGTGAGTAAAGTGCCTGGAGTGAGAGGGAAGGAACGCTGGGGGAGTGGGGGGAGGAAATTCAGCCATGAGGAACTTTTCAGGAGCTGCAAATGTAAGTCCGTTAACCTGCAGAACTTCTACAATGCTGGATTCACTTCCCCTTGTGAGTAAGGTGCATGGAGTGAGAGGAGATGAAGGCTGACGTGTGTGTGTGTGTGTGTGTGTGTGAGAGAGAGAGAGAGAGAGAGAGAGAGAGAGAGAGAGAGAGAGAGAAAGAAGAAAGAAAGAAAGAAAGAAAGAAAGAAAGAAAGAAAGAAAGAAAGAAAGAAAGAAAGAAAGAAAGAAAGAAGAAAGAAAACAAGAAAACAAGAAAGAAAGGAAGGGAGAGAAAGAAAGAGGAAGAAAGAGAAAGAAAGAAAGAAAAAGAAATAGGGAGAGAGAGAGTGTGTGGTGTGTGTGTGAAAGAGAGAGAGAAAGAAAGGAAGGGAGAGAAAGACAGAAAGAGACAAAGAGAAAGAAAGAAAGAAAAGGAAATAGGAAGGAAGGGAGAGAGAGAGACAGAGAGAGAGACAAAGAAAACTCTGTGCTATTATTTCTAATTGTTCCATTATTTATCATGTGTTAATATTTTACATTGTCCCTACACCTAGAGTGATTCTACTGCCTTTCTCTTGCCCAGAGCTACCACATATTTTTCAGGGTTTACATGCATTCAGTGTCTATAGACCAGAGCCTAAATACATGTGTGTTTAAAGGGACTTTGGAGGTCTTCTAGTCCAAGCCCCTGCTCAGGCAGGAAAACTGAGGATGCCAAACTCTGAGTAGAGGTCCTGGGAAAGGTGTCAGAATAACACTTAGAAGGGACTTTAGGGGGAACCCTATATCATTTCAGAGAAATGAAGCAAAGATGGATGGCGACGCCCAACTAGGAAGGTGAAGCTCTCACTCCTGGACCACTATCTCCCTATAAAGCCATCACCTGCACCAGAAACCACTTTTAAAGCTGCTGTTACACCAGTAACCGTGAGTAAACCTGAGTCCAAAAAACAAGCCCAAAAACGCTAGATTCTGAAGCTGTGGAGCCCAAATATTCCTGCTAACAGATCCGGAGCCCTCCTCTCCTTCCCCAGAGAAGTGAAGCCCTTTCCTTCACTCGGAGCCTGCCTGCGGAGTGCTAACAACCTACCTTCATTTAAATCCCTCACACAGCTGATAGAAGTTATCTTCCATGCCAGACAATGCATTTCCTTTAATATCCCCCATGCAGTTTTCACCGCCACATCGGTCAGCTGGCAGAAAAAAAACGAGGAGGAAAAAGCCCTGAGGCTCTTAGTAGCCAAAAGTCACCCTGGACGGCAGAGGAATGCTTTTGAGACTGACTCGAAGAAAACCTCTCCATCCGAACTAAAAAGAGACTTAGCATGGCTAAATCAAAGCTGTGACAGGCGTAAAAAGAAAGGAAAGATCTTGTAACAGCGTGCTTAATCTTGGTAAAAAATCACTCCAATTTCTGCAGTGGAATTTTCCTTGGAAAGTGGGACTCTAAGGAGGAAAATAGCTGCGATTAACGATCTGGAGTTACTGTCAGATTTAGTTAAAAGTAAAGGACAGATTGGATTGGTTAACCCAAACTTCTGGACTGTATTTTTACTACTACTCAACTTGAAGAGCTTTAAGAAACTATTGCAAAACAATCTTATTCAGAGACATATTGATTGTAGTCAAAGTGTTTAATTCAGCAAGTTTTACTCTATTTCAAAAACCCTTTGAACATCGTGTTACAACTTTTGTTTACAGAGTAATAGCAATCTGCTATTACAAAGAGCAATAAATTCCTCTCATTCAGTCAACTACAGCTGCTAGTAAAACAATTAACCCTTTCCTTGCAGACTCTTAATACTACCTCATTACTTTAATCAAACACTGATTAATTCATTACCTCAAAACTTACAACTTTTCTACCTCATCACCTATATCAACGATTAGATAATCAATTTCTATAAAATATTTTATTAATGGTTTAATTGATTTATTGTTTTAATTGATTAGTGTGATTAGAGTGTTTAGTGCAAAGTGTGATTACTGACTAGTTTAAAAGATCAAGATTCATGTAATTTAATTGAATAGTAAAATCAATGATTTAGTGAATTTAAATGAACAGTGTGATTAATGATTAGTGTAATTAATTGATTAGTGATTAGAGTAATTAATTGATTAGGCTGATTGTTGCTCAGGAATATTATCTGACTAGAGATTACTGCAATTGATTGATTGGTGTGATATTGGCTATATAGATTACCCAAAATTGTTCCTTTAATTAATTCAATCAACGTACTATCTTAACAAACCTACCATGCCAAAAAGAAATCCAATGCCAAACCACAACCTAAAGAGAAGATAATCCCCACCAATGAACCACATGACTCCTGCACATGCCTTAAATGCTACAAAAATCTAAAGGATAATGAAAACTCCATCAAATGTTCTCTGTGTAAAAAATACGCTCATCATGACTGCTTGGGATTAACCAAGCAATTTATTCAATACCTGGAATCATCCAATGAGTTTTCATATCTCTGCAAACCATGCAAACCCAAACTGGATCTGTTGGAAAGAGTTGATACCATTGAAACCATTGAAACATCCCTTAACACCATAGTAGCATCCCTGGACGCCGTAAAGAAAGAATATCCAACCTTGAAAAAAAAGACACAACGCAAAAACCTGAACATCCAATAGCTACAAACCACATCTCTACCCAACAACCACAACCCAATCCAAAACCCAATCCACAAATAAACACAACCCAGACAAATATTGATATCCCAATCCTCATCAGAGAAGCTGTTGAGCGTGAGCGGAAGCGTCCAAACGCCATCTTATTTGGTCTAGAGGACATCAATGACAATGATGACATCACAACTGTCTGAAACATCATCAGTGATTATCAAGCATCAACCATCTCCGCTGATGAAATACTTGACATTTCCGCATTGGCGAGAACTCAAAAACAGAGCGGCTCTGTGGCCCACGCTTGTGCAGGGTCATTTGCAAAAATGAATCAAGCAAACGTAAATTCATTACACTATAAATTCACTCGCCAAAACCAACACCAACCATAAGAACCTCCGTTGTCACCCTGACCTAACCATACAGCAACGTGCCCGCTCCGTGTACTCCGCACTGAACTCAAAAACGTCTAGACAATGGAGAGAAGGACCTGTACATTGACTACCATGCTGACTGTATCAAAAGTAAGCCACACAACCCGCAACTCAGCTTTAACCCTCAACCACAACCCTACCTCAACCGATCCACCATCACCCAAGACTAGGCATGCACGCCCTAACTACCTCAATTCCAACTACTGCTGGCCTTAAATGCAAACTACTCAATGCAAGAAGCCTCGTGAATAAAATACCTGAATTTTTCCTCCTACTAAATATGGCTAAATTCGACATTATATTTGTCTGTGAAACATGGCTCAATGCATCTCTCCCTGACTCCATTACCACAGTAAGAGACTATCATGTTTACCGATCAGATCGTGAAATTCGTAGAGGAGGTGGTGTTGCTATCTTCTATAAAAAGTCCTTACATCTAAAAAATATCCAAGTTACCCAGGAGCTTGCTCTTCCTGAGACCCATCATCTGTGAACTATCCTTAAATATCACAATTCGATTCTTACTATGTTACAGAGAACCTGATTATGACATCGAACATGTAAACAAGCTAAATACATTACTAACATGGGCTGCATCCTGCCCATACCCTTTTATCTTTCTTGGTGATTACAATCTACCTCATATTGACTGGACCCTAAATGATTGTACAACTGAAATCATACACACAACCTTCTACAATGCTATTACAAATCTGGGACTGGAACAACTAGTAACCAACAACACTAGACTAAACAACTGCCTCGATCTCATCTTCTGCAATAGTTTGAATTTAATTTACGGAATACAAACTAAAGAACCCTTTTCAGCAGTGACCACAATATGATTGACTTTTGTCTCAACATACGCCCACACAAAAATCACCACAATGATGTAATCCTCAATTGTAACTTCAAAAAAGGCAACTATGATCTTATAGACAATGATCTCTCATCCCTTGATTGGCAATCTCTATTCACTGGATGCAATACTGTTGAAGACCATTACAACATATTTTTACTTGAAGTCAAAAGAGTCATCAAACTATATGTACCAACAACAACTCCCAAAACAAAACAAAAAGCAGATTACCCATAACAATAAGGAAACTTCAATCCAAAAAGAGATCACTCTGGCAGAAAAACAAATCTGGTCACGTTGCCAATTTCAAAAGCCGATACAAAAATTTATGCCACCAGATAAAGACCGAATGCATCAATTATCACATTAAACAAGAGGAAAACCTTCTAAGCACCAATTCCACCCGTGCTTTTTACAATTTTGTAAACAACAAACTAAAAGACTCAAGGTCTATCCCACCCTTGATAGGACCTGATGGTAAAGACTGCAACGACGACACCATTAAAGCCAACATCTTTAACACAATCTTCGGCTCAGTATTTGTAAACAGCAATGGATCATGCCCAGTATTTCCTAGCCGTACCACAGATAACAACAATGATCTAATACATATCGATTTTACAGAAGACAATGTTGAAAAAGCACTACGCAATCTAAAACCATCTCTATCTATTGGACCGGATGGAATATGTGCCTACTTCTTAAAAAAGCTATCCACTGCCATAGCCAAACCTCTAAGCATAATCTTTGAAAAATCTTTCAGGACCAGCTCCTTGCCTAACCTATGGTCACAAGCCACTGTCATCCCCATCTTCAAAAAGGAGACCCAAGCCTAGTTGAAAATTACAGACCAATCTCCTTATGCTGCGTCACCTGTAAAATCATGGAATCAATTATTAACCAATCCATCATCCTCCACTTAGAGACAAACAACCTACTCTCCAATAAACAATTTGGTTTCAGAAAAAAACTATCCTGTAATCTGCAACTCTTACACTGCAAAAACATATGGATGACACAACTCGACCAGGGCAAAGCAATAGACGCAATCTACATAGACTTCTGTAAAGCCTTTGATTCAGTGGTACCCGACAAACTACTCCTAAAAATAAAATCCTATGGTATCTCTGGACAACTGAATAACTGGATAGAAGCATTCCTGGCAAACAGACAACAAATGGTCAAAATTGGGAGCGTCCTATCAAATTCTGTACCTGTCAATAGTGGTGTCCCCCAAGGCAGTGTTCTAGGACCAACTCTCTTCATACTCTACATAAATGACCTCTGTGATCATATTAAGAGCAATTGCGTTCTTTTCGCTGATGATGTAAAGCTGTTCAATACCACAGACAATACTGCTACCCTACAAAAAGATCTTGACTATGTATCAGAATGGTCAAACAAATGGCAACTTCAAATCTCAACAAATAAATGCTCTGTCTTACATATTGGCAAAAAAAATCAGAAAATAAAATACAAGCTGAATAGTCAAGATCTTGTTGATGACCCAAGCTCTGTAAAGGACCTTGGAATACTCACCTCTAATGATCTAAGTGCTAGAGCCCACTGCAACTACATAGCCAAAAGGCATTAAGAGTTGTTAACCTAATCCTACGTAGCTTTTTCTCTGGCAATATCACACTACTACCAGAGCATACAAAACATTTGCTAGACCAATACTCGAATACAGTTCATCAGTCTGGAACCCACATTACGTATCTGATATTAGCACAATTGAGAAAGTCCAGAAATATTTCACAAGAAGAGTTCTCCACTCCTCTACTCGTTGTAGAATACCTTATGCCACCAGACTTGAAATTCTAGAACTAGAAAACCTTGAATTACGCCGTCTTCAGTCTGATTTAAGCATGGTATATAAAATCATACATTGCAATGTCCTACCTGTCAATGAATACTTCAGCTTCAACCATAACAACACAAGAGCACACAATAGATACAAAGTCAAAGTTAACCGCACCAAACTTGATTGCAGGAAATACGACTTCAGCAATAGAGTGGTCAATGTCTGGAATACTCTACCCGACTCTGTAGTTTCTTCCCCAAACCCCAAAAACTTTAACCTTAGACTGTCTACTATTGACCTCACCCCTTTCCTAAGAGGTCTGTAGGGGCGTGCATAAAGCGCACCAACGTGCCTACCGTCCCTGTCCTATTGTTTCTCTTATTCTTCTTTTATTTTTCTTATATGTACCCATTTCATGTATTCACAACTATGTATACACTTATTATACTTATTATCTTGTAAACAATTGGCAAATCAAATAAATAAATAAATAAATAAATAAATAAATAAATAAATGGCTGTCCAGTCTTTTAAAAATGTCCAGTGATTGATCACCCAGAACTTCTGGGGACAAGCAGGTCCACTGGCTAATTGTTCTCACTGTCAGAAAGTTTCTCCTTAGTTTTAGGTTGCTTCTCTCTTTGTTCAGTTTCCATCCATTTCTTCTTGTTTGCCTCCTGTTGCTTTGGAAAATACATTCCCCCCTTTCTTTGTGGCAGCCCCTTAAAAGCCTGTTGCCTATATCATACTCTTGGGCAAAGCAAGTGAGCCATTTTCTCCTGTCAGTGGTCCATGAAAGTACATCTATAGTACGTAGATAATAAAGTCAAAAAAAGGTGAACATTTTTACAGAACTATAGATAGGTTGAGGCTGGGTGTGACAAGGAATGGCTGGGAGGGGAGGGGCCAGGTGAGGCAGCCCTCAACGTGAGTGACATTCAGTTGGCCACACCCACTCAGTCACATGACCACCAAGCCACACCCACTAAATAAGCCACGCCCACAGAACCGGTAGTAAAAAAATTTGAATTCCACCACTGCAACATGGCCATGTCCACCTAACAACCAGGCAGAGAACCCTTTGCTAAAATTTTTGAAGCCCACCCCTGGAATCAATAGACTTAATTGCCTTAAATTTAGTAATCAACCTGAGGGGCTCTGGATAATTTAAGGCAACTCTCTTAATCCCTTGTTTAATCCCAAACACTTGCTCATTGGTTCTAAAAGCGTTTGAAGTCCAAAGTTTCTGAAGACACTGAGTGGTTTGGTTTCCCTAAATCTTTAGACACACAAATGAAACGTTTGCACAAATAACCAGTGCTGGATCTTTGTATCCATTGTCAAAAGGGGAATGGAGAGAAGAGAAGACACTGTGATCAATTGTGCAAGCAAAGGGTGTGTGTGAGACTTTGTAGAGTAGATCACTTACTTGGCCTTTAAAAAGTATCCCGTATCTGAAAGTCAATTTTAGAAATTTAACATTAAATACAGCAAGAAGATCGTTCCTGTTGATGATTTAATAATTTTGCTATTCTGCCACAAGTGAGATTACAATTTGATGGATTTTTCAGGGGTTACATAAAGACTTGGAGCATTGATTGTACACACCAGCAGAGGAGATAACAGATAATCAGAGTTGGAGGGGACCTTATAGGTCATCTAGTCCAACCCCCCGCCCAAGCGGGACACCCTACACCATTTCTGACAAATGGCAGTCCAATCTCTTCTTAAAGGTCTCAAGTAATGGCACTCCCATAACTTCCGAGCGCAAGCTATTTCATTGGTTGATTGTTCTCACTGTCAGAAAGTTTCTCCTTATTTCCAGGTTAAATCTCTCCTTGTTCAGTTTCTATCCATTGTTCCTTGTCTGGCCTACAGGCACTTTAGAAAATAGCTTGACCCCTTCCTTCCTGTGGCAGCCCCTCAAATATTGGAAGACTGCTATCATGTCTCCCCTGGTCCTCCTCTTCACTAGACTAGCCAAGCCCAGTTCCTGCAACCGTTCTTCATATGGTTTAGTCTCCAGTCCCCTAATCATCCTGGTTGCTCTTCTCTGTACTTTTTCTAGGGTCTCAACATATTTTTTATAGTGTGGTGACCAAAACGGATGTAGTACTCTAGGTGTGGTCTTACTAAGGCTTTATAGAGTGGCATTAGTACCTCACTTGATCTTGATTGTATCCCTCTCTTAATGCAATTTAAGATTATAATTATAAAATCTATAATTATATAGATTTATCTCTGATTTTTCTCTTTTTAGATATATACATGTACTTAGTGTTAATATGATATTCTTTTTCTTTTTTTGAACCAATGACCTATATACATGAATTACCTTTTATTAATATTATTAAGGCACTGTGAATTAGTATTACCAATACTATGAATAACTGTCAAGTATTAATTGTATGTATTGTATTTATTGTACTGTCAAGAAAATGATGTTGAAAGATATTGACACAGCTTCTATTATAGAAATTTTTCTAATTTTTTAAATATTTTGAATTTTTGTACATTTTTTGAATTTTTTGAATTTTAATAAAGAATTTTTTAAAATTAAAAAAAAAGGATTGCAGTGAATGTCCACGACATGGACATGATGGATTGCAGTGAAACATCAGAAGTTCTGTCCTAACATTATGCTTCCCTCTGGAAATATTACACAAGTATCAGCTGATGCATAACTGGAATTCGATATGAATGCTTAGAACAGCAACTCATTGCGATGTGTTTGTTTTGGTTTGCTTACTATTCCTTTAATTCAACTATTTTGTGACACCTTTGTGCAACTGCCCAAGTTGTCATGGTGATTGTGATCAGAGATGGGGGAAGGGACCGTTCATGAGGATGCTTCCCTGCTAAGCATTATTCTCTTTATATTGAAGCCTGAAGGATTTTAAAAAATTATTATTGTGCTAAACCCCTGTGTTAATCTTGCTGTTTTGTTTGCTTTGCCTTTTGCTTTTTTTTTCTTCTTCTTGCCGGTGACGGCATGCGTGAAAAGATAAACGAGGAAGGGAGGGGGAAAAAGATTGCACTGTGCTTCAGGGTTGTTTTCTTTAAATTGGGGCATCTGCATGCAAATATTAGGCTCGCCAACACGGAGCAATGATATTTCTGCCCTGTCTTCATTGGCTAGCAAGTCTTCTCAGTCCTCTCCATGGTTTTTTTTTCTTTTCTTGGCCACAGTTTGCAAGAGCCTGCCACCTGGTGGCTGCAAGAAAAATTGCTTATGGCATGGGTTTTGGGTTTATAGCTGTACCCACCCCAATTCTGAATTAGTGAATCATTTGCCATTTGGAAAGCACAGCTATGGTGGCAGGATTGCTGTTTTAAACAAATCTATTCTGCAGAAAGGAGCTGAAGCTGCCCCTGAAGGCAAAAACAACACACTGACGTCATCTTATTTTGGAAAAGATACTCCAAAACATTTAGTTTGTCCATGTCCAGTCAGACTCACCAAAGAACCAAGAGAGATGAGATAGACACTTTTCAGCAAAAATCAGCAAAAAAGAAAAAAAAATCAAGGAAAAGGGGGACAATGGAAATCATATGGAAATTATGACAGATCTAGGCAACCAATCAAATAGATGCTACAAATTAGCTGTGGTGTTTTACCTATTCTGAGAAAGGCTCTTTCTTGCTCAGATTGCTGAACCAAATAATCTTTGGTCTGAATTAAACTTCTGGACATAATCTCAAAAGCGTGTATCCATTTAAATGTAGTGTTTCCCATCCTATGTATTGGAACTGCTATGGAAGAAACGAGTAATCCGAATCTCGGATCAAGTCACTGAAACGCAACATGCAAATTATAGCAGTGTTCCAATATTTGAGGGGCTGTCACAGAGAGGAAGAGGGAGGGTGTCAAGTTATTCTCTAAAGCATCTGAAGGCCAAACAAGGAATAATGGATGGAAACTGTACAAGGAGAGATTCAACCTAGAAATAAGGAGAAATTTTCTAACAGTGTGAGCAATCAACCAATGGAACAAAAGTTGCCTTCGGAAGTTGTGGGGGCTTTATCACCGGAAGCTTTCAAGAAGAGACAGGACTGCCATCTGTCAGAAATGGTGTAGGGTCTCCTGCTTGGGTGGGTGGGTGGGGGGTTTGGACTAGTCACTAGATGACCTACAAGGTCTCTTTGAATGCTATTAATCTGTCACATGCAAATGCAACTCTTGACACGTCTTGCATATTGCTGGCACTTCTTTATGATATTGTCATTTTTAGAGCTGTCATTTATGCAGTTCAATCTCAGATTTTTCTGCAGTCCCGATAATATTCTGACTTGTGTTCAGCTGTATGAAACGAAACAGGGTTTCTAAACTTCTGTCAGGCTGAATAGACCAACTTGGTTTAGTTGCCCCACCCATTCACCCACAAAGGGCATAAAATCTCAATCCAAGGTTGATTTAAAAAAAAAATCAAAATATCCATCCCCAACAAAATCTGATCATTCCGTTTCTTCTGCATGACAGGCTGCTCTGCCATATCTGCAGTCAACTAGCTTTTTTGCTAAGACGGTTAATTCTGTCTAGAGCACTGAATCACTTCAGAGACAGACGTGTGATAAAAATTATTGGCTCTTAAAGGAGCTGCTTCCAGATCACTGACTAGAACATTAACCCTGAGGTGAACTTCTTCTTCTTTTACTTCTAACATTCTTTCTAATTGCAAGCCCAGGTACTCTGCCAACAGAAAAAGGACCGTTAAGAAACCAGAGGGTGGTTAGCAGCATCCTCAAGGGAATCTCAGGGACAGGAGGAAAAAAAAAACCCACCTTTTATGAAGGGGGAAAAAAAAACCCTCAGATATATTAAATAGGTTCCCAAGGGCTGACTCTTGGTTATAAAGTCTTGAAAAGGGGAGAAATTATAGGGAAGATAAAATACGATGAAGAAGGCCAGACAATGGACACATCTTTGCAGCCATATTAATATACATTCTTCCTATCCTTGAAAGTGGCAGAAACTATATACCATCGTAACTTACATTGCTTCATAACCAGGTTTTACTGTGTCTTGGCAAAGAGGCTAGAAAGTTAGGCTGTCATTACAGATTTAATGGGGGGGACGACACTTTGAGGGTGAGCACTGGTGGATTTCACAGTCTCCTTTTATTTCTTCTTCCCAGCAAGTCCTACCGTTGAGAAAAATAACCCACAATTCCACATGATAGGATGTAGTTACCCTTTTATGCTCCTTAGGCCAAGTCTGGATATTATGCAGACATCCTTGCAAAAATATTTCTATATTAAATAGCAAGATTGACAAACTAAACAAGTAACCCACCAGCTCCATCCTGCTTCATTCCAATCTTCTAATAGAATGGCATGGAATGGAATGGAATGAAATGGAGTGGAATAGAATAGAATAGAATAGAATAGAATAGAATAGAATAGAATAGAATAGAATAGAATAGAATAGAATAGAATAGAATAGAATAGAATAGAATAGAATTCTTTATTGGCCAAGTGTGATTGGATACACAAGGAATTTGTCTTGGTGCATATGCTCTCAGTGTACATAAAAAGAAAAGATACATTCGTCAAGAATCATAACACTTAATGATAGTCATAGGGTACAAAGAAGCAATCAAATCATACTAGGAAGCAGTTAATATAAATCGTAAGGATACAAGTGACAAAGTTACAGTCATACAATCACAAGTGGGAGGGGATGAGTGATAAGGATGGGTGATAATCCTGGCTTCCAAAGCTGACACTCCTATTTAATGCAACTGGCTGGCTGGATTTATTCATTGCCATATAAAAGACAATACAAGTAGTCCTCAACTTACAACAGTTCATTTAGTGACTGTTCAAAGTTACAGCGGCACTGAAAAAAGTGACTTATGACCCTTTTACAACCTTTGCAGCCTCCCCATGGTCATGAGGTCAAAATTCAGGTGCATGGCAATTGACTCAGATTCATGACGGTCCCAATGTCCCGGAGTCATGTGATCACGTTTTGCAACCTTCTGACAAGCGAAGTCAATGGGGAAGCCAGATTCATTTCACAATCGTGTTACTAACTAAACAACTGCAATGATTCACTGAACAACTATGGCAAAAAGAGTTGTAAAGTAGGGCAAAAGTCACTTAATAAATGCTCCACTTAGCAACAGAAATTTTGGGTTCAATTGTGGTCGAGGACTCCTTGTATTGCTCTGGAAAGTTAGTGGTCCTATCAGACAAATCTGAAATTAATTGCAGAAACCTAAATAGGAATTTGAGCTGTTGAGTATGTTATAAACAGATTAAGCATCCAGATAGAACTGGAATACTGAAACTTTTACATTACGATTTTGAAATCAATAGGAAATAGATTATGTTTTGGCTTTAACAATACAAACCAAAGATAAGCAATGCCATGATTTCAAAAACTGGAAACTAGAGAGAACTAACATTTTTTTAGGTAAAGAAAACATTTACAAACCTGCTAAGCATTGTAAAAATTGAAATATTGAAGATTTTTGAAGAATGGAATCAGAAAAAAAAATCACACACATACACGCATATTTCTCTTATTGTATTCCTATTTTTCTTTTTCTTTTTTTGTACTTTTTATTTGTTTCTGTTCTCTTTTCTTTCTTTATGCTTAGTTTGCAGTGAATTTTACTATTAATGAAGGAGAATATTTATTGCTTAGGGTTGCAATGAGGTGTCTTTGGTACTCTCTGAGCTTGGTTGTTTTCTTGCAGATGTTTCATTACCCAAACTAGGTAACAGGATCAGTGCTAGATTTTACAATTATAATCAACATTCGTAATAGAAATATTATATTTATATACGCAGACACATAAAATAGAAGGCTTGAGACTCTTCACATATCTCTTTCAAGAAGAGACTGGACTGCCATCTATCAGAAATGGTGTAGGGTCTCCTGCTTGGTGGGGGATTGGACGAGATCAGTGGTTGCCAACCTTTTGGACCTCAGGGACCACCAAACTCATAATTTTAAATCCTGTGGACCAGAGACCCTGGGAAAATCCCCCCAAAAATCTGCAGGAAAATTCCTCACCCTGTTTTCCTACTGATTGATCTCTCTTTATTTGGGATTGCAGGATACCGCTCTGTTCTCAGGGAGGGAGAGAGAGAGAGAGGCTTCATGCAAGGAAAGCAGCAGAAGTCTTTCTTTCTCTCCCCCAAATCCACCAGAAACGAGTCTTTGTGAGACTTGTTGCGCTGGCACAGCCTTTTGGAGCAGGATGCCTTGCAGGGTCCCAAAGACTCATTTCTGGTGGAGTTTGGGGAAGGGAAAGAAAGATTTTGGCTGCTTTTTTTGCATGCAGCCAAAAGCAGAAGTAGAAAAAATTGGAAAGAAGAAACCTGGTGGCCAGGCCAGGCGCATGGGGTGGGTGGGGCAAATTCCCCCCTCCCCCCTTCCCCCCTCCCCTCACTACCTCGTGTTGTCCGCAATGCAAGCGATGCAAGCCTTGTGTTTCCATGAGCCATGTGGGCGATGCAGTCTTGTGTTCCCACACAGCCTGGATTAATTGCTTTGGGGGGCGCTTTGGGGGTGACATGTCTCTGTGGACCACCAAAATTTTCTTGTGGACCACCAGTGATCCCTGGACTAGATGACCTACAAGGTCCCTTCCAACTCTGTTAATCTGTTAAATGCAAATGCAACTCTTGACACATCTTGCATATTGCTGGCACTTCTTTATGATAGTGTCATTTTTTTTTAGATCTTGCCTGGCCTTGGGGGGGGGGGGGGGGGGGGGGGGGGAGTTTTTGAGGGGGCGCCTTTTTTTTTTTTTTGGGGGCCCCATCGTGGGGTCAGTGGGGGGAAGTTGGGGATCGATTTAGGCAGTACAATCTTGAATTTTCCACCATCCTGATAATAGTAAGGTAAAGACAGACAATAAAAAGGGCCTATTTTTTCCCCTCAGCAATGACAACAAGTACTTAGAAAATAAAGAGACTCTAGGAAGCACCCATACCAAGCTGGAGGAGATAAATTCACATTTTAATGACAAGCTTAATGTATTGCTAATGGCTGCTCATCTTTCCTCTTTCCTGAGTCACAGATGTAAGCAGATAGTAATGACACACAAAAAAAACCTGAATTCCTTTGAACAGCCCCCTTGTGGAGAGAAGTGCATTCCTACCTACAGATGTAAAAAAAAAATAAGAAAAAGAAACCGCCTGATAAAACAGAAACCTACTGCATCAAAGACGATCCAGTAAAAAGCAGGCAGATGTGTCAGCTTTGGTGATGGAGCAATACAAAATTATCACCTCAGCATACTAAGAGAACCGATGCATCACATTCCTGATCCTAACAGCGTGTCTCCTTTGCCGTGCAGTCATTAGAAAGCAAATCTACCCCAATTTAAGCGTTTTTATATTGATTTTATGACGGGAGAGACAAGTATATGCTCACATTGAACCCACTTCACTAACGGCCTTTTGAAATTCCTCTCACCTGATTTGTGGACAGAAAAAAAAAGGCGGTGTGTGTGTGTGTGTGTGGACTTTTCATTCTTATTTCCCTAGAGAGGGGGGGAGGAAAAATCTACAATCCTTTCTCCTATTATTGCGTCCAGAAAGATGACAGGGAGGATTGCTTGGGTGCTGAATTGAAAAGGCTGATATTCTAATACCGTAAAGAAATGCGTGGCACAATGTAGAAAAAGAAGTAGGCATTTCCTCCTGCCAGGCATACGATGCAATTAAACTTTTCAAGGAAATAAAATACCTGAGGAAAAGAAAGGGAAGAATTTTACACAACAGTTGGGGGGAGGGGACATTTGTGTCATCCTTTATCATTTCAGATGAAAAGAGGGCACACGAGACTGTCGGTTTACTGTTTTAATCATGGTTTAGCATGTCCTTGACTTGCAGAGTATATTCTTCTTTGATATTACCCCTCAAAGGGGCATGCTGTAATTTTTTTTTTTTAAAAGTAATAATAACTTTCCTCCTAATTTTGTGGAAAAATTGTGATCAATCCCAGAAATTGTTATTACCACCATTAATTATATGTAAGGCCTTACCAACAGGAACCAGGAAGATGCCCTGTTTAGTTAAGAATGTGAGTTTTGTATGGAAAACATTGAATTAGCTCTAGTTGAAATCCTCCTGTTCATTCCCCAAGGATCTTACATATATATATATTTGGGAAAGGCCCTGGGGCAGGAGCATAAAAGCTCTAGATGGCGGCTTTGGCTACCCAATTAAAACTTCATCCTTTATACACATAAAAGGGGAAGATTTGCAGCTGCCATCTTGGTTTTTTTTGGAAACCTCCCCTCCAGTACAGATTTATTTAGTAACATATGAGGGTTTATATGTGTTCTAATCAGAAAGGACTATGAATAACTTACATACATCCTAAGAATAAATTACAAAGTAGAAGAAAAAGATACCATAAAGAGATACTCCTTGGTGCACGGGGGCTAACCAAACGCAGAACACATTCCTCAAATAAAGAGATTCACCACACACAGCATTTGCTCCCAAAGTCTTTGGGATGATTTTTTTTAAAACAACCAACACTTTAGGGTGAATGTATTTCCCAGAAGGACAGAAAAGGGTCCCCATGGATCCTGAAGAAGACATCTTCTACAAGTTTAAGGTCAATATTATTACTATTAAATATTGCTCTTAAACCTATAGTTATGTTTTCTGTTAACTGTAAATATCTGAAATGTTTTAAAATGAAATTGTAATAGTTGACACGTCGCTGGGTACTTTGTATTCATTGAGGGTATTATTCTTCAACTGCCAGTTCCTTGAATCACTTTAAGCCAGATGAATTTGTGGAAAATGCAGTGTAGAAATAAATGATGATTAACTCCAAATCCAATTTCTCTTAAGTTTTATCTCATTAGCTGCAAAGGCTAAACTATAGGCAAATATTTGAGATGACTTGGGCCATATGGTGCTTTAACCCACACAATAGCCAAGAATCCATTGTCTTCCCAGAAGCTGGAAAAGCTTCTATCACTCTTCCAACTTGTAAGTTCACAATGGCCTGTCTATCGGGAAGGGTCATTCCAGAAACTAGGAATATTTTACCATCCAAGTGAAGGCTCTAAAACTTTATTTTTTTGACCTTGATTCTATGCTTTTAGCCCACCTCCTTAAGAAATAGTTATCACTATGTTTATTTTTCTGAATGCAACTGCACAAAATGAAGGATCCAGCTTGGCATGAAGTCTAGATAAATTTATTTCCTTAAACCAATGTTTAAGGAATGTTCGTCTAGGATAAGGGATTATCCAGATTTATAAGGAAATACTCCTAAGGAGGAGAGTAGCCTGAGGAGGCTACCATTATGGGCTTTGCTGACAAGTTTCCCGCTTTTTCTTTCCATTTGAAAAAAAAACCACCATTAAAAATGTAGTATAAAAATCCTGTTAGTATTCATGATTTGTGCTTCTTATCTGATCTGTCTCAAAGGGCTGATATCTAGAGAGAGTCTGCTGAGAATATTCCCTCCCCCTGCAAGAATTACCTCATTCCTTGGAATATTCTTTCCCCTTACAAATTCTACACTGCCATTTTCCACAAATTCATCTGACTCAAAGTTATGTTGTTGTTTGGAATTGGGGTGAATAAACACTGGAAATAAAGAATGAAATGCTAAGAAAGGAAAAAAATTGGTAAGATTTGCCTGTTTTCCATTGATCTCCCATTAGATTGTGGGAAGGCGCCCCCATCCCGAAGAATGAAATAATTTGGGGAATATTAAAAGAGGCAGCATATTATATTTCCCCAAAGGAGAAATGGAGAATTTTTTTTAACAAAGGCAGTCTCCAGCAGAGACCTGAAGTCTTTAGAGATGAAGATTTTGTGCCCGTTAAGGAATCCGGGCCAATCATTCATAATTTTGGGCTTGGACAACTTTGAACTATGCCGCCTATGGTTGGACTTAAGCGTAGCACACAAAATTATCTGCTACAATGTCCTACCAGTCAATAACTACTTCAGCTTCAACCACGACAATAAAAGAGCACACAACAGATACAAACTCAATGTAAACCGCTTCAAACTCGATTGCAGAAAGTACGACTTCAGCAACAGAGTGGTCAATGCCTGGAATGCACTACCTGACTCTGGTGTTACATCCTCTAACCCTCACTCCTTTAACCTCAAACTAACCACTATTGACCTCACCCCATTCCTAAGAGGTCTGTAAGGGACGTGCATAAGTGCACCATCGTGCCTACTGTCCCTGTCCTATTGTCCCCATTTATTTATGCCTATTTCCTGTATTCTTACTCATGTTTATACTTATGCCTATTATCTTGTAAGTGATTGATAAATCAAATAAATAAATAAAAATAAATAAATTCATAAACAAAACATCTTTAGCTCCAGGTTATGGGGTTTAAGGACATAATAGGATTAACCCACCACCAATCAAATAATAAAAAGCACACAAAGCAAACCTCAAAATTACAAAATGCTGCAAACTGTGTAAAAATCCTTGCACGCATCAAGCTAATTTGTCAGCTGTCCCAGAACTGCATGATGTGGTTCTGCTCATCAATAAAGAGGGTCCTTCTTTCCAATCAGCCTCTGTTTTCTTTTCAGCGTCTTTCTCCCGGCTTGGAACCAGACCGGATTTTTCTTCCAACAAGATGAAAGTTAAAGGAAGCTACCTAGCAAAGAAAGAACTTTCTCTAATGTGTGTTCCACATTTTCATGAAAGTCTAGGGTTTCCAAATGAAAGCACTGTTCTTATTAAAAGAAAGTGGTAGGAGAAAACAGGAGGATATTCGACAGTTCAATGTTAAGAAGCTTTCTATCCTAGTGAGAAATACAGATCAGGGTATGCAGCATCTTTGGATGATGAAGAAGGTGGTTAAAAGAATAAATGGATTTTTATCCATTTATATGCTGGACGTGCCAGGCAAACAGAATGAACTAACTAACTGACTTAGCTACAAAATAACTCAGTCCCCTTTCTAGTGGTATAAAAAAGATTTTACAATTGCGTTGGCTAAGTATGGCTGATTTCATTCTCTGGAGTGAAGTTCCCATTTATGGAAGTGGGAATTGTGGGAGAGAGGAAAGGCAGCTGTTCTATTCAAGGATGCTTCAATATGAAAGCAATGGGGGTGTCACACCTGAGCCAGGCGCATAATCCTAATGATTGGCATATGATGGACCCAATGTGAAAATAGTTGAAGGATGGACAGAGGAAAAAAAAGTTGTTTTGAGATTTTGATGCTCAGAGCAGAGGACGGATTGCTTAATAATGGTTTGATCATCCAACATTTAATTTAAGCACAATTTGCAAAATGTAAAGTCTTTAAAAATTTCTCATAATTATTTGTTGTTGTTTAAGTCTACACTCCAATGGATATAATTCTTGGTGTTGGCCCAGTGCTATCTGGATGATAATATTGTACCTAAACCTACCGTACCCAAAGACTACTAAACCAAGATTCATTAAACCAATGGTTCTACCAGTTGTCTGTAGCTCAGGCTTTACATTTAATTTGACAGTGACTGAAGTGACCCATATTTGAAAGCTATAAGGAAATATATTTTGACTAGGTAATAAGCCTTAGTGTTAGTCTCAATAGCTTAATTCCCTAATCCAGTATTAATAAGCTTCTAATTCTGAATAAACTGTGACAGCCAGATCCTGCTGCACACAGACCACCAATTCAATTAGTCTAGTTGAGCTCATTATAGCAAACAAGACATGAAGGGTCACTTATAACTCATAGAAGAGATTAAAAAAAATAACAAAAACATACTTTATTCTCCAACAATCCAAGGCCTTTTGCATTTAGGATTCCTATCAAGCTAATTTTGGGCAGAGGGAGTTAGAAGGGAAACACACTGACCTTACATTTTTAGAAACCGTGCCTCTTTCTTCATGAAACGAGAAGGGAGATGCTATTAAAAAAGAGGAAGAGTGCAATTATTGCATATAGTGACATTCATGGGTTGGAAAGAAATACAAAGGGAAGCCAGTTGTACTTACTACAATGTGAGAAGCAGACTATAGCTTTCTCTATTGTTTTGTTTCCTTCAAAAACTCCATAACCTGTGATATTTTTTTTCATGGGAAATCCATTGATTTTTCATACATGCAAAGGAATAGAAGCAAAAAAAAAAAAAAAAAGGCAGCGATTTGCACTAGATTTGCATGTGCTGATTTTTACACAGGCATGCAAAATTTGTAATTGTCAACTAAGACATACATAACTGAAGAATCCTTTGACCAAAGACTACTCTTGCTCAGGAGCTGCTAAATAAGGTAAAGGTTCCCCTCGCACATACGTGCTAGTTGTTTCCGGCTCTAGGGGGCAGTGCTCATCTCCATTGCAAAGCCGAAGAGAGCCAGCGCTGTCTGAGGACATCTCTGTGGTCATGTGGCCGGCATGACTAAATGCTGAAGGTGCACGGAATGCTGTTACCTTCCCACCAAAGTGGCCCCTCTTTTTCTACTTGCATTTTTACATGCTTCCAAACTGCTAGGTTGGCAGAAGCTGGGACAAGTAATGGGAGCTCACTCCATTACGTGGCGCTAGGGTTTCAAACCGCCGAACTGCCGACTTTTCTGATCGACAAGCTCAGTGTCTTAGCCACTGCATCCCAATGGACAAATTTGAATGCTCTGTCTTTCTTTCTGTTATGAACTAAGTAAATGCATTTAATAAAGCTTGACAACCTTACTAGAAAAGCAGGCTCGTAATCCTGCACTTCTGATTGGCCCGTAAATAGCGAATCATGATTGGTCTCTTCTGGGCAATCTGATTGGCTAATAGCGGGTTGTCTCCCATTGGGCACAGTTTAAATACTCCAACGCAATTCATTGGTTAATGGGACAGCAGCCAGCTCTATAAAAGAGCTGCTGCTGCCCAAGGTTTTTGCTCTGTTCCTGATCGTTAATAAAGTTCACCGTTCACTGCCTCGTCTCCGTTCCTTGCGCCCATGCCCAGAATATAATACTTTCTTTTGGTCCTTTATCAAGAAACTAAACTTAGAGTAAGATCTTCAAAAGCAGGAAGCCTTCAAATGGGGCTGTTTATTCTGAATAATTATATATTTTGGCCAATGATTCAAGGCACCAAGCTAGAAATCAGAAGAGTGTGAGTTCTAGTCCTACCTAACGCATGAAAACTGGCTGGGTGACTTTGGGCTGGTAATTCTCTCCCAACCCAGCCCACCTCACAGGGTGGTTGTTGTGAGGAAAACAGAAGGATTAGGGGTGTTTGCCATCTTGAATTGTATATGAAAAAAAAGGGCCGGATAAAAATCTAAAAAAAAAAGAGTTTGGTTAAATTGATAAATGCTCTCATAATGCAGCGTATTTCATATTTAATACCTATTGATTTGATTAGGCAGGAAAGTAGATAAATGAATGTGCTAGTTAAAAAAAAAAAAAGAATAGTTTTTTTAAATGATTATTTTAAAATGGCTTCTTGATTACATAAGTAACAATTTAGCTCCTGTTCATGATTGTATGCTGTATGATATTTGACTGTACAGGTCTGGGAGAAAACTGGGAACAGACTGGATGCCTGCAGAGCCCTTTGCAAAGCCACTGAAGTCAAAAGGACTGGAAAAAAGTTAATTTAAATCAAATCAGATCAGGGTTTCATCAGCCCAGAAGCTGCTTTTAAGTGTTCTCTGGCTCAAAGCAGGAAACCGAAGGCATTCATGTTGTTTGTTTCCACAGCAATCGTTAATTAAACATAAAACAACTTCAAATACATATTTACCAAAATGAATTTGGGGGTCATACAGTATATAATTCTCTAGCAGTCACTGTGTGTTTAAACAGCCCTCAAGTCTCTCTTTCTCTCTCTCTCTCTCTCTCTCTCTCTCTCTCTCCATGCACGCATGCACATGCATGTGTTGAGGGAGTTAAGTTGTTTTAAAAAAAAAAACTGTTTCCTGCTGTTAAGAAAAATTAGCTCCACCCACAGTGATTGCTCCTCAGTGTCAAATATCTGGATATTGAATGCAGTTATCAGCAAGGAAACCACACATGTAAGCAGTTGCTCACAGTGGGGGGAGAGCTGGTTTACTGGCCACCAGAAGCAAGTATTTCGGTGCAGGAGAACCCCTGCAGAAGAACATCTGCCAGCCCTTTTGAATTTCCTTATAAATGTCCCTGCTTCATGCACAGAAGTCAGAACTGAAGAAGCGACACCAAGAATGCAGAGAAAAGCACAACTCATGTCTGCCATCAGAATGGGATGCAAGTGTTACATGAATAAGGCTGTGGGCTAGTAGCCAAGGTCACATCCTCTGGCAGCGAGCTCCATTACTTAGGCACAGGGGTGGGATTCAAATTTTTTAACAAGCGGTTCTGTGGGCGTAGCTTAGTTGGTGGGTGTGGCTTGGTGGTCATGTGACTGGGTGGACGTGGCTTGGTGGTCATGTGACTGGCTGGGCATGGCCAACTCAACATCACTCACATTGAGGCACGCATCTCCTTGCCTGGGCCTCTCATGGCTGTGGGGATGCTGCAACAGTCGTAAGTGTGAAAAATGGTCCTAAGTCACTTTTTTCAGGGCCATTGTAACTTTGAATGGTCACTCCACACAAGCAAAGTCCCAGCAAAGGAGGGAAAAATAACTCCGGAGAAGTTCCTGAGACAGGAAATCTAGTCCTGCCAAGAATGTAATAAGGGTTAACGGAGAGGCAGTTTCTGTAAGCAACACCAGAATGTTTCCTTCCTGCCTTCCTTACAGGATTAGGCCAGTAATTTCTTCTAACAACCGGTTCTCCAAACTGCTTAGAATGTTAACAACCAGTTCTAGTGAATAGGTACGAACCTGTAGAATCCCACCCTTGCTTAGGCATATATTGTGTAAACAAGATTGTTTTACAGGGTGTATGTTTTGGTACTCAGTACCATTAGGTGACACTTTCTCCCAGATGATTGAAAGAGAGAGAATTGTCTACTCATATTTATACCCTTGACATCATTCCTAACTCCTAATTTCTAGTTACCTTTTTTGTCATGGCCTAAAACATTTTCCATTACTGTACTTCAGGGGTGGGCTTCAAAAATTTCAGCAAAGGGTTTTCTGCCCGATTGTTGGGTGGGCGTGGCCTAGTTGTCCTCCTGCACTAGGGGAGCCTCTGGGAGGACAAAAATTGCCTTCCGGGACTCCAGAAGTTCTCTGGAAGCCAGAAAGAGGCCCATTTCTGGCCTTCCCGAACTTCCGGGAGGCTGGTTTTTCACCCTCCTCAAGCCTCCACGTGTGCCCTGCACTTACCTGCATCCAAAATGGGCCGCATGGAGACTCCTGGGAGGAGTTGGACAGGGTGGGCGGGGCCAGCCAGGAGTGGGATTTGGGGGTTCTCAAAACTGTGCAAAATCTTAGCTAGAGGATCTCCTGAACCCCTGCGAACAGGGGTGGGATTCTACCGGTTCTGTCCAGCTCTATAGAACCAGTAGCTCTGAAGAGCAGCAGACATAGAACCGGTTCTATGTCTGCTGCTGTTTTGGCCCACCCGCCCACCCGGGCTCTTACCTGACCTTTATTTCCTGCTTTTTCAACCTCAGCTGCCATGCGAGGCACAGCTGCGGTTGAAAAATCAGGAAAAAAGGGCTTTTTCAAATGCTGCTTCCCTGCACGCAGCGCTGCTCAGCTATCCAGGCAACAAGCCGACGAAGATTTACACACACGTGCAGTTAACCCTGTCGGATCCCACCCCTGCCTGCGAACCCCCAGCAGCCCACCTCTCCTGTACTCCTATAATGAACCTAAGGGAAAGGAAAAAAGAGGGAGCATATTTCACGGAAGCTTTTTCAAATTAGTTTATGTTTCTAAAGCTTTAAAGGCGAGATGGCAACCCTTCACATTAAAGCTACCCATAATGGAACCTGCCCATTCTGTTGTGATGCTTGTAAAACAGGTCACCCACATGATCATTCCAATGTGATAATCTTTTTTGGGGGGTGATGTTATTAAGCAGACGTAATGGTCATATATTAAATGCTACAGTTGTTAAGTGAACACTGTGGACATTAAGCAAATCCATTGTTTGCTACAGGACAGTTTTGCCGAAAACTGGAAATAAATGCTGGTTTTTGGCAAAAACATGCCATCATGGGATTGAGGGCTGCTGCAAATGGCCATAAATGTGGCATTCAAAACACAGGTGTGACTGCAGAGGATAAGGCAACTGTCAGAACTTCGGAACCCTATCATAAAACACCCTTGAGAAACTCCGAGGTAACTTTAAATAGTCTCTAGGCTAGCCTTTGTAAGTTGAGGACCTCATATACAGGCCCGAATTACTTCTCTTGGGGTCCACAAACTCTTTCTAGAATCGTGAGATTGTCAATCTTGTCATCCAGATGTAATGAGGAGATGACAGGATTGGGAAGGCAGGGTGAGACTGAGGCAGGTAGCCCCCCACAATTACTGCAGAGACCACCCTATGCAAGAGAACTTAGTGCTAAGCAGCTGCTTCACTGAAGTCCCTCGTCTGTAGTTGACTACAGAAACTAGAGCAGATTTGGGTAAAGTGAAATTTTAAATGCCAAGGGGCAGGGGCAGTTATTCAGATAAGGTCAGGGGTGGGCAGCTGGGGCTTCGCAGGGGTTCGGGAGAGCCCCTAACTAAGATTCTGTGCAGTTCAGAGAACCCCCAAATCCCACTCCTGGCTGGCCCCGCCCACTCCTTCCTTCCTCCCTGGAGTCCCCACCTGGCCTGTTTTGGACGCAGGGAAGTGCAGGGAGCGCACGGAGGCTTGGGGAGGGCAAAAAACGCCCCTCCTGGAAATTGAGGAAGGCTGGAAATGGGCCCGTTTCCGGCTTTCAGAGAGCCTCCGGAGGCCAGGAAGGCTGTTTGCCCTCCCGGAGGCTCAAAGACAGCCTCCAGAGCCCAGGGAGGGCAAAATTGCCCCCACACCATGGTGCAGGCAGCCCACCCAGCAACCGGGCAGAGAACCCCTTGCTAAAATTTTTGAAGCTCACTCCCAGATAAGGTTCAGTTATTTTAAACATTGTATGTCATGGACCCATCGGATCCCAGTTCGGAGGAGCAGGGATCAGAACTGGGACCAAGCAATGGGGATGGCACATATCCCCTGGAACAGGTGTCCCCAACCACTGGTCCCTGGACCGGTACCGGTCCGTGGATCATTTTTTACCGGGCTGCAAAGCTTGGGCGCCGCCATCTTGTTTCTACGGCGCTTCCAGGTTTTCGGTTGGAAAGTGCTTCCGGCTTTTCAGTTGGAAAGTGGTGTTTGGGTGCTCGCACCTTAGTTTCGTCGAAGAGGGGGCGGAGGCTTCGAACGAAGAGCCGTCCCAATGGCGGTAGAGTCTCGCGTTACTCAGGTACTGGTCCGTGGAAGAATAAATAATCGTGAAACCGGTCCCTGGTTCAGAAAAGGTTGGGGGCCACTGCCCTGGAACATCCAGAGAGTCCAGGGGCTGAGGCCTGCTATCCGAGCCCCCTCTGGCATTAAGGGGAACTATTCCACGCAAAAGAGAGTCACCTTTCCTTTCACGAACACAGGGGAGAATTGACTGCAGATGGGCAGTGGCGATAAGAGACAACAGATCTCCCCTGACAAGGAATAGTTGCCTCCCTTACCTGAGCTGCAAGTGCAGAGAGTGGAGAGGAAGGAAGCTCAGAGGAGGTCGGTGAGGCTGCTTGCGGGGAGGCTGCCCTTCCACAAGAAACGCCTGGCTTGGAGTGATTTAACCAGAGGCTGGAGGAGGGGCCGTTCATTGGGAACAACCGTTTGTCTCAGCATGTTCTCCCCTAACTTTCCGAAACCTTGACCCGTGGACTTCAACTCGTGTTTCAGCCTTTGGATTTGCATACCTTGCTTTGCAGATTCTGACTCTGGATTGCAGCTTACGGACCTTGTTCGGCAAACACTGCGCCTGGTTTGTGTTCGATTTTCTTCCTGTTTTGGGGGCTTGCTTCTGGTGACCAGTGGACCCAGCTGGTCAGACTGTGTTACATTGACTCTGAGTGGTTGTTTTGTGGGGAGAAGTGGAGGGGAGGTTTACCAACATCCCTGGTTTCGTGGTGCAATAAAAGGCTTCGTCGGTGCCTGGATAGTTTAGATATGATGTTAAGCCCTCTGTGTGACCTGGTTCAGAAGGCTGTAACTGTAGCCCTTTTTAGAAGATCTTCAGATTGCTTTGCTGGGGGCATTCTTGGTGTTTGGTCATTTGATTAGCCTTCCATTCCTTCTGTATCTTTCTTGTGAACTTAAGCCTCCCCCCCACTTTTTTTTTTAACTCTGGAGGCACTAATCCCCACCATAAGGATGACTTATCCTAGCATAGATAAGTTAATAAAGAACCAGTTTGGCCTAGTGGTTAAGGCATCAGGCTAGAAACCAGGAGGCTGTGAATTCTAGTCCTACTTTATCCATCAAAGCCAGCTGGGTGACCTTGGGTAAAACTGGGATAGAAATAAAAATGAATTATTATACAGGAGCCTTTTAATTCTCTAGGGTGCGTGCCAGAGGTGGCACACAGAGCCCTCTCTGTGGGCACGTGAGCTGTCACCCCAGCTCAGCTCTGTCGTGCATGCGCGCGCGCACCTCCCGCCAGCCAGTTCATCTTCAGGTCTCTGCCACGCATACGTGGGGGTGGGTGGGACGCATATGGGGGTCACACATGCATCTGTGGCAGGCAGGGTGCATGCGTGGGGATTGTGAACGCATGTGCAAAAGTGTGTGGGGGGTACATGCACATGCACCAGGGATGGGGTGCATGCATGGGGGCATGCGGGTGTTGAATTTTGGGGATGCGCGCATGTGCTTTGGGCACTTGGTGCCGAAAAGGTTAGCCATCACTGCTCTAGGGGGATGCTTTCCCACATAGTTCAGATATGATGTTAAGCCCAGTTGTTACCTTCAACAGGTGGCAACAGGTAGTTGAACTTGCTGAAGCCCAGAAGCTAAGCAGAGTCATACCTGCCTAATGTTTCGATGGGATTCCTTCAGATAAAAATCTATAAAAGCAGACAAGGAACTAAAAAAAAAAAAGAGGCAGTGACAAATTACATTACTGAGAAAACTGCTTGAATGTGTCCATGCTGTCACTAGGATTCAAGCTGCCAAGAAAACCATTTCTTATCAGCTGCTTAGTTTCATTTGCTTCAGATTAAGGGCAGCTCTTTGTATATACTTACATTAATCCCTCGAAGTTCTGTGTCTAGCAAGCCTGAAATGTAATCTTTTGATAGACCCATCAGTTAAGTTTTAAGGGAAATGGAATTGCTTTGGGTCATTTTTTGTGGCTCCTTAATAGCAAAATGAAATGCCCCTTAAAATGACCAAAGCCAAATTGGGCCATCATAAAATGACCTTTGGTAACTGATGTTGGAGAGCATTATGGAAAAACAAGCCCAGGATATCAAAAGTTCCTCCCATCCCTACCATTATTCCACCTTACCTCCCACACACAAAAGCAAGCAAGAAACTCAAACCCATTAAAGCTTTTGTTTATCTGTAAAATGGAGAGAAAGAAATTGCATGAATCAGGTGTCTGTCTTCTAACGCAAGGCTTGATTCATCATTAATTCTCACAGTGCTTTGGAAGAGGGATGTTGTGTTTTACATCATTCTTTGTTTTGCAACAAAATCTAATCCTAGGTCAATCCCACACACAAAAGTATAGATGCTTCCTGGTTTTTGTTTAACAACAAAGAAGTGTTTAAGGCACCATAGCTCCACAATCTCTACATCTATTTCTTTTGACAAACAACAGAGAGATAAACAAATATTCCCCGTTCAAATCTGCTAAGGTCCAGTGCCTTCCTTTGTCTACTAATCCGTAATAGAGCAGCCTTGATCTTCAAGAAAACATACACCTTCCTACACATGTCAGTTAATTCTCTCCTCAAACAAATGAAAATCCATTTGAATAAATTCAAATGAGCCTAGGTGCACAATTACTATACCAATTTCTCTGATATTGCAAATTTCATTCTAGAACCAAATAAAAAGTGAGCAAAAGCTATTATTTCCTCTTGAATAGAAGGCAAGAAGTTCAGGTTTTGTGAGAAATCCTCACCCACCCTGCCCTAAATTGTGTATGCCTAAAATGTTCATGAGCAGAACTGAGAACAGAACTTGGTGTTCTCTGAGCTTGCTTGTTTTCTTGTAGATGTTTATCAAAACTAGGTAACATTGTGAGGGCTGGGGATGAACAGAACTTCCTACTTACTTCTCTCATCTTTTCCTTTGATCTGTGATAACAGAAAGCTGGGTTATATACCATGTTTTTCCCAATATAAGACCCAACCAGAAAATAAGCCCTAGCACGATTTTTTCAGGATGCTCGTAATATAAGCCCTACCCAAAAAATAAGTCCCAGTTAAGATTATCAGCCAGATGAACACATTTAGTACCATATTTTCCCCAAAATAATACCTAACTGTAAAATAAGTCCTAATGCATCTTTTGGAGAAAAAATTAATAGTCTTATTTTTGGAGAAACATGGTAGTTATGGCTTAGACTTCCAATATAGCCTCATCGTAAGAGAGATACAGTAAATGATAAACATTAAGGCTTAAATCACAAATCTTTCTAGCCACATGATTGGTTGAAAAGTGATTGAAGTTGGTTTTCCAGCCCATAAGAATTTTGTGTGGGAGGAAAATAATTGGATGGACTTCACCAATCTTTGCCTGGAAGCTTTCCCATGTTACATTGTACTGTATGATGGCCGCACTGTCCAGCTTCACTGCTGATGCATTTGAAGCATATTTATTTAATTGAACCTGGGTCATGTGATCACCTTTTGCAACCTTCTAATAAGCAATGGGAAAGCCAGATTCACTTAACAGTAGTGTCACTAAGTTATCAACTATAGTGATTCACTTAACAACTGTGCCTAAAAAGTTATAACAATTTATTTAACAAATGTCTCACTTAACAGCAGAAATTTTGGGTTCAATTGTGGTCGTTCGGTGAGGACGACCTGTATTCATGTTTGCATCTTTTTCAACATATTGAGAGAATTCTCAGCAACATTTGCATAAAATGTTTAAGTTATAGTGGAGGTCAGAAGTAGTACCCTTAATGTATTGCCTCTTCATTGACACAAATAGGTTTTCTTACTCCTAAAACAATTTTTTGATCCAAGGATCGAAAATTAAAGACTTGCATTGCTAAAAGTCATGATGGCGAACCTATGGCAGAGCCATTTGTGTGGGCACGTGAGCCCCAGCCAAACTTACCTGCAGTGTGCATGCATGCGCCTCCCAGTTGATTTTCGGCCCATTTGAGGCCATTTTCGCCCTCCCAGCGACTCAATGGAAGCCTCTGCAGCCTCAGGAGGCCAAAAATGGGCCTTCTGGAAATACTGGACCTGCCTGTTTTTAGCCTTCGGAGGGTCTCTGAAGCTTGGGGGAGGCAGTTTTCACCCTCCCGGAGACTCGAGGGAAACCTCTGCAGCCTTGGGAGGCCAAAAACGGGCCTTCTGGAAATACCAGAAATCCGAAATGGGCCCATTTTCAGCCTCCTGAGGCTCCAGAGGCTTCCCTTGAGCCTCTAGGACAGCAAAAATGGCCTCCCCTGGGCTCCAGAGGCCCTCTGGAGGCTGAAAACGAAGGGCATTTTTTGGCCTCCCGAGGCTGTAGAAGCTTCCCTCGAGCCTCTGGGAGGGCAAAAATGGCCTCAAATGGGCCGAAAATCAGCTGGGAGCCATGCGCATGCACAGAGCAGGTAAGGGAGCAGGGCAAGGGTGTTGGACATGGATGCACAGGGGGGGCAGGGTGCATTGTGGGTGCCAGCACGCGTCCACACGCTATCGTGCACACGCTCACTTTCAATACACCACAACAAAAAGGTTTGCCATCACTGCCTTAGAGCAATGTATGAAACTGGCAGTAAAAAGCTGCATACAGACAATAAACAGATTATCCAAAACATTTTTCTCCATCTACTGTTTGCCTCTCCACATGTAATCTAAATTTTCAATTGATGTTTAAACACAGCTCTTGATGGAAGATACTCATTAGAGTTTTTAGGTGTTCTTAAAAAACAACAAATGACTCACATACCTTGGAACATTTTTTGTCCTCATTCAAGTGATAAGGAAGAAGTTCCAAAGATCCACAGTATGTTTGCAATGAATTTACTTATAGATATTTGTGATGGCTGTCTTTGTGCTGCGCTGTTCTGTTAAAAGTGGCATTGTGTGAACTGGCAAGATTGAAACCATTAGTAAAGTGATTCAGAGTGGATCACCAATGGCTTATACTTGAACCTTTACATGACACAGTTATTCTATTACAAGACTTAGCAGATGAAGGCATCCTTTTAGATTGTCAAGAGGTAAAAGAGCACTAGTTTAATCTTTCAACAACCATGATGTAAATATGTAAAGCAGCTACCCCCAATCTTTCCATTTTGACGGCCCAGCCGAGGGGTGGGGGCGGAGGAGAGGAAGGGGTTCTTTGTGAGATGCAGGTGCATTTGCGTGAGCACAGCTCCATTTGTGTGCCCACACCTCGTGTTGTATATATATTTGCATACTCGTAATATTGCATTCTGATTGGTCCGCCATTGCCGCCTATTGATTGGTTACTTGAATACTGTTGTAATTGGTCCGCCTGACAGCAGGAAGTTTAAGAAGCTGTCATTGGCCACGAGCCGCGAGCAGCCGCTGTAAAAGAGGCTGCCGCGGCTCCGGTTTAGTTGAAGTTACAGATAGCAAATAAAGAGCTGAATTCACACTGGTCTCAAGTCAGATCTTTCCCGTGACAGAACACCTCGCACAAACTAAGCTTTGTTCATGAGTGCTAGCATCCACTGCTCATGCAAGTGGAGTTGTGTGTATGTGCACGCATACTCACCTGCTGCTGGTGTGGTCCAATTTCAAACAGGCTGCGGCCTAGTTTTGGGCTGCAGCCCACGTATTGGGGACCTCAGATATATAAAGTACGGTATTCAGTACTGTTTAGATTATGGCCAAACATCTATTTTTTTTGGGGGGGGGGAGGTCCTATGAACTGTATTATACTGGCCCCACAAGTGATGGGAGTTATAAATAATATGGTATGGCCAGGGGTGGGCTTCAAAAATTTTAGCAACGGGTTCTCTGATTTCTGGGTGGAAAATGGCCATGGTAGGTGTGGCCTAGTCAGCATCCTGCACCATGGTGGTGGGGGGGGCATTTTTGCCATCCCCGGACTGCAGAGGCTCTCTAGATGCTGGAAATGGGCCTGTTTCCTGGTCTTCGTGAACTTACAAGAGGCCCGTTTTTTACTCTCCGTGAGCCTCCTACGCCCCGCACTTACCTCCATCCAAAACGGGCCACGTGGGGACTCCGGGGAGGGGAGGGGTGGGGTGGGTGGGGCCAGCCAGGAGTGGGATTTGGGGTTCTCTGAACTGTGCAGAATCTTAGCTAGAGGATCTCCCCGGCAAACCCCCAGCAGGCCATCCCTGAGCATGACCTATTAATATTACGTGCACAAGTACAAATGCAAACTGCTTGGGATCAAAGCCTTCCTATAATCATGCTTCTCCTTGGTGAAGGGAGTTGGGAGAGAAATCAAACCCTAGAAGAGAAAGAAAAAAAGAAACTTGAAATACAACAGGTCTGGCTTATTAGATCTTTATAAAAATAAATTAATCCATGTCACCAATTTGAACAACAGTGTTCGGAATCTTAATAATGTATTTTACTGCACCACAAATGACTTCCAGCTGGCCTCCTTTTTTAGTGCTCTCTAACTTTTTAATACCACAGAGGAAGAGGGAGCTAAGGCTTGCTCTGAATGTTGATCTAAAGCTTTTCTGAGGCATAGGGCCATAAACAATCCAACATGAATATAACCACATTTGTTTAAACATATAGGTGTAACCAAACTGAGAAAAATCACATTTGTACAAAGAGGCACATTCAAGATCCTCTATCCGAGGACAAGCATTTTATTGAAGATGGTCAATTTCTTGAGAGACAATGCCATGAAATACATACGCAGATTGATTAAATCAGTGTTTCTCAATCTCAGCAACTTTAAGATGTATGAACTACAAGTCCCAGAATTCCCTAGCCAGAAACCCAGGCTGACTGGGGAATTCTGGGAGTTATAGTCCACACATCTTAAAGTGGCTAAGATGGAGAAAAACACTAGACTAAACTCTAAAGGGAGAAGATTTTTGTACAGCATTAAAGCAAACAAACCTAAAAGCTAAAGCGATACAAATTGGAATAGATATAATCTGGTCTGTCAGTTATAAAATGAGATTTCCCAGCTGTTTTTCCTCTCCCTATCAAGAACTTTTCTTGCTTTTCTTTTCACCTCCCATTTTCCATTTAATGGGATTTGGTTTCATTTAGATCCCTGTCTTCCTTTATAAAGAAACTCTCTTCTTCGTGAAGCATTGATACAAAAGAAAAGCAACTGGAAGGAATTCAATCCTGGAGTAAAATTCTTCCTGAAGTCTTCATCAATAAACTGTCCATGAAGTTTGGTAGGAGACAGAGCAGATGTGACCTGACTTCATTTATGGAGCCACTGCTTTGTGCTACTTGACAGCTGCAGTTCTCCAACCATCAATATCCATCCAGGGAGGACTCCTGAGTATCGCTTGATGTGAAGACTTTGGCTCTCCAAAACGTTTGACAGATTGAACTAGGGCCATTTAACTACTTGATTTATACAGCTGGCCATTCCACAGCAGTGACTCGGGCCATAACATAAAATGGGGAAAGACCTCATAATGCAAAGTAAATGACCAAATTAAAAAAAAAAACACAGAATAGCTAATGAGGACAACATCCCCTTCCCAGCCTCCACTAGCTTCCCAGCCCACATGTCCAGGGAAAACAGCCATATTTTTAAGACCCTGTGAAAGCCAGAAAGACATAGACTAATCAAGGAATGGGACACAGAGGGCTAGGCACTGTGGCAGACAAGGCTTTAAATGTCCTTTCTCTCCTGAGAATAACAGTAGCACTTAGACATATATACCGCTTCATAGTGCTTTACAGCCCTCTCTAAGCAGTTTACAGAGTTAGCACATTGTTCCCAACAATCTGGGTCCTCATTTTACTGGCCTCGGAAGGTTGGAAGGCCGAGGTAACCTTGATCCGGTCATGATCGAACTCCAGGCTATGGGCAGAGTTAGCCTGCAGTACTGAATTCTAACCACCGTGTGGCTCTCTTGAGTAATGGGGCATGCAGTGAAGATTCAGCTGATACTTCTTCCATTTATCTTGGAAGACTTTCAGGCTGCATGTGTCGGGTGCAAGAAATCAGGAGCCAGGATAGGGTTCAAAAATACTACAGGTTGTTTATTCCATGCCACCTATTTTAAAGAATTTGATCGACTAACAACCAATGCAAATTGGTGTCAATGAATGTCAGAGGACAGGCTGGATTTAGGCCTCTTGTGGAAGCGCAGTGACTCTAAACTGATGAAGTATTTTACCCACCCTTGGTCTCAGCCTGGTCATCCCTTACAGCAGGGTTCCCCAAACTTGGCAACTTTAAGACTTGTGGACTTCAACGCTCAGAATTTAAAGTCCACAAGTCTTAAAGTTGCCAAATTTGGAGACCTCTGTCTTACAGTATGGCTCTGAGGCCCAGGAGCCAGTCCCAAAGCCTACTCTGAGGTTGAGAGGACCTTCTCCCATAACACTGGCCCCTGAACTGTTTTAAGGCCACCTTTGTAATTTTATTAATGTGAAAAAACATCCCAGAATAAAATTAGGAGAAGACTATTTTTAAAAATTTCAATTTTGAAAAACAAAAATAATTTTTTTGCTTAACTTCACAATCACAGTGCAGGTAAGTGTGTGCACCCATACCCACCAATTTTCTTGGTTTTATGATTAAGGAGATCAACTCAGCATTCCCTAGCTGTGTTTCTTTATTTACCTTTAGCCAGGATTTTACATTCAGACCTTTCTAGGAATCGTTAAAACCCACATTAACTCATAATGAGTATGGATAATGGTTAAATACATTTGATTAGATGACATTATTTAACTTTCATTTCAATGAATTATTGATAACTACTTTCCCAGGGCTGAGTTCAGCGAGAAATTGCAATAAGATAGATGATGATGCTATGCTGAATGACCGCAGTTTGTCAATAGTACCTCATCTAAATGTTGGACTATAATATGAGGTTAGGGACAAGCTCATTTGTTCATGCCTGTCTTTCATCTCTCTCTCTCTCTCTCTCCCTTCCTTCCTCCCTCTCCTATCTATCCATCCATCTAGTGGTGGGATTCAAACATTTTTTACTATCGGTTCTGTGGGCGTGGCTTGGTGGGCATGGTGTGGCTTGGTGGGTATGGTTTGGTGGGCATGGCAGGGGAAGGTTATTGCAAAATCCCATTCCCCACCACTCCACTAACCTGCTTTCCAGCTCCGTTCTCCTGTGCAGGGCAACAAAAGGAGACCCAGCTGAACAGTTGAGACTCGGGAGGCAGAGAATAGATGGCCAGTCAGAGGTGATATTTGCCAGATTTCCGAATTGCTCAAAATTTCCGCTACTGGTTCTCCAGAACTGGCCAGAACCTGCTGAATACTACCTCCATCCATCTATAATCTATCTATCTATCTATCTATCTATCTATCTATCTATCTATCTATCTATCTATCTATCTATCTATATCTATCATCTATCTATCTATCTATCTATCTATCATCATTTATATGGCCATTCATCTCACAAAAGTGACTCTCAGAGTATTGCATCTTCCTGTAAAACATTATGACAAGATGGTATTTGCTTTTTAAACTGTGAACCTAGAGATAGTTGCCATGACAGCTTTCCCCTATGATTGCTGTTATGTCGATTTCTTTACAAATCACTACACAAATGAATACAGTGAAATAGGGAGGTAGACTATTGGCTGAGTGGCACTTTTTTATGCTTTCCCGTTGGTTAACTCGATTGGCTGACATGGAATCTTCAGCATTTTAAAAATACTGATGATCACAGTGGGACAACTTGAAATTGTTTATGATTAGGGAGTGAAAATAATTGCTGGGTGGAAGGGACATTGTGTAAATAAACATTTTTAAATTACCTCAGAAGGAGAAAAAGAAACCTAAATGAAATATTTATTTTGTTCCGTGTTTCTGGCCAAATACTGCATTCATCTGACATTCTGATGTTGGAGCATTCCATAACATCAACTAGGATTTCTCTGCCTAACTGCCAAACTAATATAATTTACGCTGATAGTAAACTTATTCTGTGAATGTCTATTCTTATGTAGTCAAATCTTTCCTTTTCAGAGGGAGGTATCAGCTGGTTTGAAATAGCCTTAGCCAGCCAAAGAGAGGGAAGGAATAGAAGAGTGGCTGATTAGTTGACTTTCTGAACAAGAATAATCCATCCTCTACCATGTTCTTGCAAGTTCCACTCTTTTTATACTAATTCTGAAAAGGACCATCAGGTTGTTTCACAACTATCAATATTGTCTTAATCAGAGTACTCTATTCTCTACATATAGCCCAACTGGGTCACTTCTCCCTAAAGATATGTCCTTAAAGAAGCAAAATTTGAATGAGAACTTTGCACTCTTGTAGCACTCTGTGATTTTCTAGTTAGCCTTCATCTTTTCTAGCTTTGATGAAGCCCAGTGTTGAGGTAATTCCCCGTAAGGAGAATGAGCGCGTACAGGGAGACGTATATGAGAGAAGTGTTTGAATAATACACACAGCACACAGATACACTGTACAGTAAATGTAGGTTTTTTACTTCCAGAAAGGTTTAAGCAAAGTTCAAAATAGGCAGTCCAAAGTCATTCACAGATTAAATCAGTCAGTTTTCAGTCCAGGGATAATCCAATAACAAATTCCA
The DNA here is from genome assembly GCF_049901735.1 of Notechis scutatus. Lineage (NCBI taxonomy): Eukaryota > Metazoa > Chordata > Lepidosauria > Squamata > Elapidae > Notechis > Notechis scutatus. The sequence goes on from NC_142011.1 coordinate 84,374,358, forward strand.
GTGTCAAAAACAGTTCAGTATCAGACTTACATTAAATCCAGGAATAGCAGTCAATTAGGAGAAACGGCAATACTATCCAACAGAAGGAAAACAGAGACTCACTCACTTCTGAGACTAAGACTAAAACAACCCAGGTTTCTGGCTCCATCTTATGGCCGTTTGAGAAACCACACCCAATTACACTTTTAGGATTCTCTTAAAGATACAGTATTAAAATGTCTATCCTGGTTTATATATTTCCAACCCAAATCACTGTTAGGTGACTTACATTCCTAACACCCACCATCAGGATGGAACAGGACAACTAGCCATGGCCAACTTGCCAAGGGATAACTTGCTGTGGGACAATTCAACAATTCAATTTAATTATTAAATTGTTCAATTCAAATATTTTAATTTTTGTCATTCACATTTTATTTTGTCCCTCCTTTGGCATCCTTTCTTTAATGATTCTATTTGACTATTTCTTCGATATTAGTGTATTTCTTATTCCATGGCAAATTGGCCACAATGACATGTTGGCTGCAATGACATGGCTGTGGCAAGTTGGCCATGGTGAGTTCTGCATGACTTTACAAAGAATAAGAAAGTTACATCCCTCCCACGTTACTGTTTTTCAATTACTTTATCCAGAGGCATGCTGCATGTAACCCAAATGGACATCTTTTGTAATTCCCTTTTAAAACCACCAAAAATAACAGCAAGGATTTATGTTTGAATTATAAGTCTGTAAAAATACTTCCTTTTGCCTGTCAGGGGTCTTCAGCAGCTAACTTTTGTTTTAGATAAACTCAGTTCTTTACTGTGAGAAATGAGTTTTTTCTTCCAGTATGTATCACAGCCATATTGGAGTGTGAAATTGTGCATTGTTTTCTTTGATAATGGCTTTTAGTAATCCCTCCAAAGCATTGAACAAGGATGAAAATGGTCCTATCACAGATTCTGCTGAGTGAATTTGGATGTTTGGCTCCCTCTAGATTTTGCAATATCTGAAAATTAGCATCCAATAGAGTCAAGTGGCCTGTTTTTTCCCCATGATGAGATATTCTCAGAAGTATTATTGAGCCGCAGTGGCGCAGTGGTTAGAGTGCACTACTGCAGGCTACTTCTGCTGACTGCTGGCTGACTGTAAATTTGGCAGTTCAAGTCTCACCAGTCTCAAAGTTGACTCAGCCTTCCATCCTTCCGAGGGGGGTAAAATGAGGACCCATATTGTTGGGGGAAATATGCTGACTCTGTAAAATGCTCAGAGACGGCTGTAAAGCACTGTAAGTCTAAGTGCCATTGTCATTAAACAATGATAGTTACATTTTAAAGAAGAACTCACAGTAGAGAAATTTACACTAAGAACACTGACAGAAGGGAAAAAAGGAGGCATCAAAGCAAAAAAATATATAGGCTAATTATCTTTCTTTCTTTTGTTTGTTTTTTAAAAAAGGTACCTTGGCTATTTTTGTTTAATAGCTTTGTAAATTGGGAAAATATATATACAATGGCTCTGAATGGTAGAAGATGTTGCAAGCATAAAAGAATATGAGTTTTTTCCCCTATGGATTAACACACACATAACCACACAAATACAGCCAGTCAAGAAATAGACTAATTTACCCATCCTGTTCTTGAATTCATTTGAAAAATACTCTAAACTTTCAAGCACACTATGACTTCAAAATATCTTCTTTCTTTCGAACATTTTGTCAGCCCCTAATGAATAATACATTATAATAATAGCAAATTTCTCCCTTCAGTGAGCTGTCCTCTCAGTTTAGCATAGCATTTTTGCTGCCATCTGCAATATTAATAGCTTACGTTATGTAACTGTCTTCTTTATAGGGTTATGTGCCAAAGAGGATTCTAGGAACATTTGTGTGAGTAAAATTTGTGTTGGGGAAAGGATTTGGGAGTTAGTCTTCAAGACCCAAGTATAAATTATTGTTTTATAATTTAAGAACTATCTTTTTTTAAAAACAAAACAAGACAGGACATTATATTTGTTCAGGGCCTTAGTCATCACCAGTCAATTTAAGGAACCTGTCCTTTCCCCAGTTTTATGAGCCATTTTCCTATTCATTGCTCTGGTTTTGAACATGAGCAGCAAGCCAATAGATGCCATTATGTTCCAAACGTGAATAATAAATGATTGTATTATGGCAGAAGGAAAGGCCAGAGGACAATCAGTCTGGGGAAGAGCAGATCACACAGCCATGCTTTAATCGTTGTTGGTTTAGCACTGAGAAGAAGAAACTTGGAGCTAAATGTTGCTTTTCCATTGCATTCTATAGACTACAATCGTTCCTTCATTCTAAACAGAAAATTCTTAGCAACTGCTTTAATGTGATAATGTAATAACTGCTTTAACGTCATATGCTAAAAGTTCTTGGTCTATAATCTGGCTCCCACTGAGTTCCATCACCCAATTGTTCCAGCTATGGTCTCTCTCACTAGTTTACCAATAGAAAGAAGGTAAAAGAATGCCACATGGAGGAACTTAGGACACTGATAGAGTTTCCCAATTCCTGTGTTCCCCATCAGGTTGCAATTTCTTAACTCATCATCTTCTTCTTTTAACAACCCCACAATCCCTTGCAGGGTGGAGTCTGGGCAACGGAATGGAGCTAGCAGAGTGTTTAATGGCCGGATGCCCTTCCTGTTGCCAATGCGGAGTTTTGTTCAGCAGATATAGTCTCATTGTGCCCAGAGAGAGAAATATCTGCCTCTACCTAGGATCAAACTCACAGCCTCCTGATTGTGAGGCGAGAGCTCCACCTCTAGGCCACCACACTATTTGCTGCAATCTCTTAACTAACTGCATAATAAAACTTACAGAGATCAGATATTCTCCGCTCATGCACAGTTAAAGAACATAAAACACCTGTGCTATTTGGAGTTGTAGTGATTGGTGTGAGAAGAGGATGGGCTGGAAAGAGAAAAGCCAACAATGGATCTGATTTCTGAATCACTTCTTGATAGCGTCAGTGCAGCCATTTTATGTGTTACCACATTTTATGTGTTAGCCATATTGGATGGCTTAGAGTTGCTTCCCATTTTTAGGATGGCTGACGTTTTGCATAATTGCAGATGTGTTGCACTAGAATCGTACAACCACAGAACTGTGGAGTTGGAAGGTGCAGTGAGAATCATCTAGTTCAGAGGTCTGCAACCTTAAACACTCAAAGAACCATTTGGACCCATTTCCCACAGAAAAGAAAATACCGGGAGCCAATAATTTAACAGCTTGACGTCACTCACTCCCACCCAGTCATCTCCTGCTCTGGAATATGGAGTGAGTCTCCATCCCCCGCCATCACCCTTACCTTCTTAGGCCAGGCGAGGAGTGACAGGGAGGGGAGGGATCAGCCAGTGGTGGAATCAGCAGACAGGGAGCCGCAGCAGAGGGCCGAAAGAGCCGCATGTGGCTCCAGAGCCGCAGGTTGCAGACCCCTGATCTAGTTCAATCTTCTGCAAGGAGTATCAAAATCAGTCAGACCATCCTTGAGAGATGGCTGCCTAGCCTCTTCTCAAAAACATCCAGAGATTTCCGTTTCCTGTAGTTAACATACTCTATTATTAAAAGGAGAAAAATCAAAGAAAGTAATATTTCAAATGCTGTGAATCAATATTATTTTATATTTCAAACATGAACAGATAAATATAATGTCAATGAAAAAAGGAAAGAAAAGGAAGAAACTTTAAAAATGTAACACAGTGGTCCATTCATACTCAGGGCCATGCACCAAGAACTTGCACTGGCCCTAACATTCTAGCATGGATCCACCACATTAAAGGATCTGCCTTTTTACCATGGGAAACCAACTGTAAATCATCTGTTGACTGAGCTAGCTATGTTTCTTATTAGAATACGAAGAATGGAGTTTATAATTATGTATAATTAATTCAAGGTAGTTAACGTACTATCCTAACTATTCCAATAGGTTGGTATAGAATTTATAGTCTAATTAACTAACCAAATCCGTTTGTAAGAAGCAACCTCTTGAGAATTCTTGCCTGGCTTTGGTAGGATGTCAGAAGATCTTCCCTGTTGCAGAGTTTACATATCAGTAAAAAAACTATGGAATTAAAATCTCTGCAGCATGCTCCAGAGACTGAATGAACACACACACACATATCTACACACACACACACACACACAAACACACACACACACACACACACACACACACACACATATATATATATATATATATATATATATATATATATATATATATATATATATATATATATATATATATATATTTGTTTTCTTAAGTTTTCATGGTACTTACATGTATGGCATTCAGCTTTGTTCAGGTATTTTCCCACGTCATAGTAGTTGTGCTTTTAAAGTTGTAGCGACGTTTCGGCAGAATCTCATCTGCCATCATCAGGCTTCTGTATAGTGTTCATCTGTGAGTCAGGCTTTTACAGTGGTTTCAGATTTGAATTTGGGGCAGCCTTTTGCTGTGCCAGAATGGTTTTTTCTTCATCCTGATTGGTTGAGAGTCTTGGTCTGTGTTTATTGGTCTTGGAGTTTGCTGTGTTCTGCTTGATTGGTGTTTCTAATATCTTCTGTCTGTTTTTTGGCTCTTTTTGTATCTTGATTGGCTGGCAACATTGTGTTACTTTATTGGAGGCCTTTAGTGCAGCTTGGCTCCGGGTGAATGGATGGCTATCATTAGTTAGGAAGCTAGGTTTCATCTGGGTGCCTGGTTGGGGTGTGTTATAAACCATTCTGGCACAGCAATAGGCTGCCCCAAATTCAAATCTGAAACCACTGTAAAAGCCTGACTCACAGATGAACACTATACAGAAGCCTGATGATATATTCTGAGGTTCTCGCGGGTATTTGTATGTGGATCTTTGGTTATTCGGGTTTTCTCCCGCGTAAGATTGGAAGTATCTAGGCAACGTTTCGATGAAGTCTCATTCATCATCTGCAGAACACACCTCCAGCCAATCAGAACACGGCCAACCCCCCAACCAATCAGAACACAGCCAAACCCCCAACCAATGAGAACACACCCCCACCCAATCAGAACACAGCCAAGCCCCCACCCAATCAAGTCACACCCCCACTAGCAGTTAAAAGGAAGAAGCAGCTGCAAGCTCACATCACTCTGAGAAGCACAGAGCTGAAGACACAAGCCTGAAGATGATGAATGAGACTTCATCGAAACGTTGCCTAGATACTTCCAATCTTACGCGGGAGAAAACCTGAATAACCAAAGATCCATATATATATATATGTATGTATGTATGTATGTATGTATATGTATATGTATATGTATATGTATATATATATATATAACTCTGAGAAGCACAAAGCCAAAGACACAAGCCTGAAGATGATGAATGAGACTTCATTGAAACGTTGCCTAGATACTTCCAATTTTACGCGGGAGAAAACCCGAATAACCAAAGATCCACATATGTGTGTGTGTGTATGTGTGTGTGTTTGTTTGTATGTGCGTGTGTGTATTTGTACAGTATATTCTGTAAGCTGCCTTGAGTCGCCATGGGCGAATAGGCAGCAATATAAATTCAATAAATAAATAAATACTATATGTGTGTATGTGTGTGTATGTGTTTCTGTGTGCATGTGCGTGTTTGTGTGTGTGTTTATTCATTCAGTCTCTGGAGCATACTGTAAAGTTTATACAGAATTCTTTATTTTATTTATTTTATTTATTTATTTAAAACATTATATATCTGCCATCTTTCGGCCAACTCTAGAGAGATTGATATAGATAGATGGATGGATGGATGGATGGATGGATGGATGGATGGATAGATAGATAGATAGATAGATAGATAGATAGATAGATAGATAGATAGATAGAGATAGAGATAGAGATAGAGATAGAGATAGAGATAGAGATAGAGATAGAGATTAGATAGATCAGGTATATCAAACTCAATTTCATTGAGGACCGCATCAGGATTGTGTTTGACCTCAGGGGGATAGGGGCATGGCCAGGGTGGGTGTGGCCAGGGACATGGCCATCTCAACATCACTCATCAAAATTCCGTTTTCGGCTGCAAAAGCCTCCTGCAGTCCTCTGCCAGTAAAAATGGAGCTCCATTTTCACTGGCAGAGGGAGAGAAAGATTATAGAGAAAGTATACGTATATGCATTAACATATTGGCATAAAAAGCCAATGACAGCATCCCATGGATTAACAATGTATGCAATCTGTAGAACAACTCTTCTTATAGAAGGAGCAAACCATTTGGCAGTTGTAGGTTCAATACTGTAGATTTCAGGAAGTCTAAGCTCCAATAGCACTCAAGAAAGTAATGCATGAAACGGAATGGAACAACTTATTATCCATCTTCTGTTTTCTCTTTTCAGAAAAAAAAATTGTCAACATATTTTTGGTTTTGCATCTGGAGAAGTTCAAAGTGAATTTGGGAGTTCTCTTTCAGGCAAAGTCCTCCCAAAAAATTCAAGATCGTGCTGAGAAATTTCTGTACAATACATAAAACTAGCACTATTCCGTTTCTTGGACTGGTTATATTTAATTGCCATTCTTCTTCTTATTCTAGAGCTATCTCATAAAGATGCTGTTGTTTCGTGATCTGCTGATATCTTCTTTATTTGTCCCTATTCTCATTGACTATTGTATTATATTTCTTCGGCTGCACTCCATTTAACAACTGCTATATGTTTCAGAAAATGCTTTTTCTATTAAAAGATGCGTGTAACTATAGAATAATACTGTACACAAAATGAAGTACATACTTTATATTGGTCAAGGAAGGCTTCCGTACATATGAAGATTACTGAATTTTGTCTAGCTACAAACATTAAAATGAAATAAAAAAGCTTTCCTTTGGCAATTCAGCTGAGCAACCTTAAGCCCTTAAAATTCCTTCATGACAAAGTGTCTAAGACAGGGGTGTCCAACCTTGGCAATTTTAAGACTTGTGGATTTCAACTCCCAGGTTCCTCATCCAGCAACCCCCTCGCGAGGGTCACTGGTGGTTTTTTTTTAACCCAAAACAAAATTTAAAACAATTAAAGAGTAGTAGCTTTTGGCAAATCTTCTAAGAAAGTTCAAGAGAAGCATTTTGATGAGGCTCAATTCATCTCCTTCCAGCTCCTCCACATTCTAATAAGATTCAGGTATTAAATCTATTGCTATGTAGCTTTCCACACCTATTCAATATTGTGACAAAAAGTGTTACAGAGCTATGAAACAAGCTACAGAAACTATGGGAAAAAAACTATTATTTGTTTGTTTAGTTAGTTAGTCTTAGTTTGCATACCACTTAATTCCCAGTGAGTTTGGGTAGTCCACAAAGTAAAAACACCAAAAAATTACAAGACAAGAAAGACAAGAACCAAAGGTGGCAAAACTTGTCAGCAACAACAGCAAAAACATTCCCAGACAACTTAGATGAAGCTTCAACTATCCTAGACAAAACTTGGGTAAGGAGCCATATACTCAAGGTTCTCAAAATACCAGTAGAATGGGAGTTGTCTGGATTTGGGGGGCCAGAAAGCAGATACTGTGATAGAGAGGCAGTCCCAGGTAGGCTTTATAAGTAATGGCCAACACCTTGAATTGCACCAGAAGCAAAATGACAACCAATGCAGCTCATAAGATGATATTACGTGGTATATTGAGTCACACCTATCATCGCCTGTGCCAGTTGAAGCTTTACACAGGGGCAGACATACATAAAGTACGATGCAGTAGTCAAGCCCACAAGATGACTAGGCCATGACGGGCTGTCTGAAGATTCTCCTGATCTAGGAAAGAACACAACTATCAGATAAAGTTGTGTAAAAGCCTTCCCGGCCACAGTTGCAAAAACCCTTATATCTCCAAGAAATATAAAGACTTTGTTGTCATTTTTTGTTCAGTGGTTGGATGGGATTCAAATTTTTTTACTACTGGTTCTGTGAGCATGGCTTGGTGGGTGTGGCAGGGGAAGGTTACTGCAAAATCTCCATTCCTTCCCCACTCCTGGGGGAAGGTTACTGCAAAGTCCCATTCCCTCCCCACCCCACTAATCTGCTTTCCAGCTCTGTTCTCCTGGGCAGGGCAACAAAAGAAGACCCAGCCGATCAACTGGGACTCGGGAGGCAGAGAATAGATGGGGGCAGGGCCACTCATGTACCGGGTCTCTGAACTACTCAAAATTTCTACTAACGGTTCTCCAGAACTGGTCAGAACCTGCTGAATACCATCTCTGGAATAACAATTACAAAATCAATGCAATAGAGAAAAGACTTTACAATTGTGTAAAAGCTTTTGATAATTTTGCTGTGTGTAGAGCTACATTTCACATTCTGAATAAATATTTTTACTTTAAATGTGGGCCTACATAATCGGATATTTTCTCCCTCTTTCTTCCTCACAGGTGAACATATTTTCCTGTAGTAAGATGCAGCCTCAGAGGATTGGCACATTTTTACCATGTTTTATTTTAGTTGAGGTAAGAAAAAGATGGAAATCCTTTTGTAGACGTGCCCATTTATGGAGGTTTGGGGTGGGTGGGTTTGAGGGGAAGGGGATTTCCATAAAAGGAGCCCATTGTTATTTATCTCTGTGTTCTTTGTGAACTGAAATGACCATTTATCTGCTATTACTGAGCTCTGTCTATTTTCTGTAATCACCTTCCAACAGCTATAAATATAATCATTCATGCCTTGTGCTGCAGTCTTCATAAGGATGTGAAATAAGTGAGCTTTGTTCACTGGCATTGCCCATTGGCAATTTTTCATTAATGGTGGAAGGAGGGGATTCACCATAAATTTGTTTCTGAACTTCTTAAAATCAAGTGCAGGGAAGCCAAATCATCACAGAAAAGGACAGGTAAAACAGGTGGTTCATTGTGGTAATGTTGCACAGTCCAGCTGTGTCGTTATCATTCTGGTTAAGGAAGGTACATCAATAGGGTAAAAATAATATCTGATATATGACATATAACACAGGTAGTCCTCGACTTACGATAGTTGATTTAGCGACCGTTCAAAGTTACGACGGCCCTGAAAAATGTGGCTTATGAGTTCATTTTCACAGTGGGGCAAAGCTCACTTAACAAATATCTTGCTTAGTGACATAAATTTTGGACTCAATTGTGGTCATAAGTCGAGGACTCCCTATAGTAGAAACTTGAAATTCTGACAGAAATTCTGTCTCATCCCTCTTTATACCGAAGAGAAAGAAGATGGGGGCAATCTCCTTTTTTTTTTTCTTCACCTTCTCCTATTTCTCTAAGGCAGTAATGGGATTCAAGTTTTTTTACTACCGGTTCTGTGGACGTGGCTTGGTGAGCGTGGCAGGGGAAGGATACTGCAAAATCTCCAGCCAGAGGTGATATTTGCCGGTTCTCCGAACTACTCAACTGGTCAGAACCTGCTGAATACCAGCTCTGATCTGGGGTTATGTTGACGTGTGTACATAACAACTGCTGAATTCCTTCTTCAAAGCCATCTCTGTATTCTGCTATAATACAAATTCGGTGTTATAGCTTATTCCGCTATGAGCAAACTCTGCCTTCTAGGTTTTTCTTGTAAAAAGAAAGACAGAATTCTTGAGAATGCCAACCAAGCATAGGTGGAGCGATCTGGGTTTGTTTAGCCAATCTGACTGACAGGTGGAACCAAGTAGGGATTAGGGATCATTCATTTGTCTGATGGTTTGACATCAATCCTTTTTTCCAGGAGCTGAAGGCAGCTTAGAGTAATGTCTCTTAGGTATGACATTGTTCTTAATAACGTTGGCATTGTATTCTATGAGAAGACAGCCAGTATGTAATACATAATAAGCTATAATAGTACAAATAAGCTATATTTGTTTAAAAATACACTTCAAAGAAAACAGAACACAACTGAGAAGTTGTCCGTTTTATTATTAGATTGGAAAAAATGTGTATTTTGCTGTTTCTATATATATGCATTGTTAGCTTCCACCAGACTTTTTCAGACTATGTTCTGGGGATCTTCTCAGATGTTTACAAAACAGTATTTATCAGTAAATGCCAGATGAATATTTCTAGCAAATAGCTTGTGGATAACTAGCGTCTACTACATTATCTTTCCACAGAAATAAATATCAATGGAAAAGAATTAGGTTGTGCAGTATGTGTTTTTCATCATACTTTGTTCCATGTAAGCCCTCAGCAAGCTACAGGGAAAGTTTTAAACAGTCCTGACTGGCCAGGCAACAAGACTAGAACATCTGCTCCAATTTCTCTGTTTTTTGTAAGGATTTCATAGTGGATATTCAGAGCTGCCTGGCTGTAGAATATTTGCCAACCCTGTCATCAAGTAGCCAAATGCCTACTAAGCAGAGTAACGAAGTTGCATAGCATCTGCCCTTCCTTCACAACACAGAAATACCAGGGCATTTTATTTATTTATTTTTTATTTATTTTATTTTGTCAAGCGATTATAAGATAACAGGTATAAGTATAACATAGTTATGAATACATGAAACCGATACGAATAAGAAAAAAAAGTAACAATAGGACAGGGACGGTAGGCACGTTGGTGCGCTTATGCAGGCCCCCTACAGGCCTCTTAGGAAGGGGGTGAGGTCAATAGTAGACAGTCTAAGGTTAAAGTTTTTGGGGTTTGGGGAAGAAACCACAGAGTCGGGTAGAGTATTCCTGACATTGACCACTCTGTTGCTGAAGTCGTATTTCCTGCAATCAAGTTTGGTACGGTTTACCTTGAGTTTGTATCTATTGTGTGTTCTTGTGTTGTTATGGTTGAAGCTGAAGTATTCATTGACAGGTAGGACATTGCAATATATAATTTTATGTACTATACTCAGATCAGACCGAAGGCGTCGTAGTTCTAGGTTGTCTAGGTCTAGAATGCATGTGTTAGAAGGAAGAGGTTGGTGGTATTCACCTTAGTTCTTTTGCCTTTAACCTAGTTAGGAGAAAGCAATTGATGGCCTTTCCCTGTGAAGCCATTCCTCTCCTCTCCTCTGAACTGCTTTGCTCTGCTATTGGTTTAAATCCTAAGGAAAGTTGGGTCCTCCAGTCCAGACTAGAGCAACCTGCAGAAATAATTGTTATATAAGATGTACTTCAGAAGTTGTTTGAACAGATAAGAAATACATCGGAAGCTTTTGAAAAAAGAATGCACGAAAGATTTTAAAGTTGAGAGAGGAAATTAAAGAAGATCTTGAAAGATGGAAAGATCTATAAAGCAAGCAACTGGAGAGATGAAATCAATCAATACAAAGTGGAAATTCTAGAGCATAAGGAAACCTGGCTTTATTGGAACTGGAAAAATGGTTCAGCAGTGCCCACTCTGAGGTGCACAAACTGCCTCTGATAATGTATCTTGCAATTTGCCTTCCTTGTAATTACATCAAAGTAGGTTCTAGATTACTTCTGCTATTGGTCTTTGTGTTATTTACAAACTCAAGTTAGACTTCATTCATTCATTCCATATTTCAGTTCCTTGGAAGATATTGATATGTAAACTCTTCTAGGTCTACAGATAGTCCATTACTTACATCAGTTCATTTAGGGACCGTTTGTCAAGTTTGTCAAGTTTGCCTTTAACCTAGTTAGGAGAAAGCAATTGATGGCCTTTCCCTGTGAAGCCATTCCTCTCCTCTCCTCTGAACTGCTTTGCTCTGCTATTGGTTTAAATCCTAAGGAAAGTTGGGTCCTCCAGTCCAGACTAGAGCAACCTGCAGAAATAATTGTTATATAAGATGTACTTCAGAAGTTGTTTGAACAGATAAGAAATACATCGGAAGCTTTTGAAAAAAGAATGCACGAAAGATTTTAAAGTTGAGAGAGGAAATTAAAGAAGATCTTGAAAGATGGAAAGATCTATAAAGCAAGCAACTGGAGAGATGAAATCAATCAATACAAAGTGGAAATTCTAGAGCATAAGGAAACCTGGCTTTATTGGAACTGGAAAAATGGTTCAGCAGTGCCCACTCTGAGGTGCACAAACTGCCTCTGATAATGTATCTTGCAATTTGCCTTCCTTGTAATTACATCAAAGTAGGTTCTAGATTACTTCTGCTATTGGTCTTTGTGTTATTTACAAACTCAAGTTAGACTTCATTCATTCATTCCATATTTCAGTTCCTTGGAAGATATTGATATGTAAACTCTTCTAGGTCTACAGATAGTCCATTACTTACATCAGTTCATTTAGGGACCGTTTGTCAAGTTTGTCAAGTTAGAACGGCACTGAAAAAAGTGACTTATGACCATTTTTCACACTTAAGACCGTTGCGGCATCCCCATGGTCACATGATCAAAACTCAGATGCTTGGAAACTGGCATGTATTTATGAAGGTTGCAGTACCCCAAGGTCACACGATCCCCTTTTGCAACCTTCTGACAAGCAAAGTCAACGGGGAAGCTAGATTCACTTAGCAACTGTGTTACCAACTTAACAACAACTTAAGTGGCAAGAAAGGTTGTAAAATGGGGCAAAACTCACTTAACAGATGTCTCTCTCTCTTAGCCACTGAAATTTTGGGCTCAATTCAGTGGTGGGATTCAATTTTTTTTACTACCGGTTCTATGGATGTGGCTTGATGGGTGTGGCTTGGTGGCGTGGCAGGGGAAGGATATTGTAAAATCTCAATTCCCATTCCACTCCAGGGGAAGGATACTGTAAAATCCCCATTCCCTCCCGACCCCACTAACCTGCTTTCCAGCTCTGTTCTCCTGTGCAGGGCAACAAAAGAAGACCCAGCCAATCAGCTGGGACTCGGGAGGCAGAGAATAGATGGGAGCGGGGCCAGTTAGAGATGATATTCCGAACTATTTATTTTTATTTATTTATTTATTTGATTTGCCAATTGTTTACAAGATAATAAGTATAAATGTATACATAGTTGTGAATACATGAAATGGGTACATATAAGAAAAATAAAAGAATAAGAGAAACAATAGGACAGGGACGGTAGGCACGTTGGTGCGCTTATGCACGCCCCCTACTCAAGATTTGTGCTATCGGTTCTCGAGAACTGGTCAGAACCTGCTGAATACCACCTCTGGCTCAATTATGGTTGTAAGTTTGAGGACAACCTGTATTTATTATATTTTCAATGAAGTCCTTGAAGCTCAGGACAGGTCATATTTGAATCTTTCTTATATATATATAATGCACCTCAGGGAAGAACATTGGAAAGGTCTATCATCAGAGCATAGTTCACACCCACTCACATTTATCAGTCAACAAATGACTATGAAATGCCACTGTGCATGTGTGAATGAACCAGATTGTTCTGCTAAAACTAAAGCAGCCTCAGAGAGCACCAATCTTCCAATCTAACCCATCTCCAGGAGTGAAATGAGTGCATGCCTATGGTTTTCATCCACCTGGTGCACTATTGTTCACCCCAACGTATTTATGCGAAGTTTAAAAAAAATCAATAAAAGATCATTTGGGAGGGTAAATTTGAAAGGAAATGTAGGGTTCATTTATGAAAAGCACATCTGCACATTTTTGTTCCTTTGCTTCAGGCTATATACAATGCATGTAAGAAATATTCAAAAGGAAAGAAATATGGATTCTAATTCAGAGAGCTGCTTTTAGTTTGCATATTTTAACTATATAAAGATGCCAAAAGCATAGCTGTAATGATTAGGCACTGACCTTTTCTAGTTATAGAATAGAGAGATGCTGGGATTTTTTTGACTAAATCAAGGAAAATCCTCCTTGTGTGAAAGAGGCTCTGTTTTCCGAATAACTCTCTTGAGGTATGAGGTAGCATAAATTATCCCTGGATAAGTCTGAGGAAGGTTGAGCTATACTAGAATCTCAGATCTGGCCTCAAATCGATTGTGTTAGTTTTTGTACATCCCTTATAGATGCCTCTCTGCAAAGATTGTTTCATTTATTTAATAATGCACACTTAAATGGAGACAGGTGTAGGGGGGAAAATCTAGTCCAGTTCCAAGCCAGGAGAAAAGCATTGGAAATAAAATGAAGGCTGACTGCAAGGAAAAAACGGTTTATTTGATTTCTAGAAACTTCAGTGATAGCAGCAATGTTTCTGGGGTGGCTGACCAAATGGCTGAGTGAGTGGATGGATGCAATGTTATGAGCCTTGTGCCTTTTGCTATTCTAATGGTGATCGGTTAATCCTATTATGTCCTAAAGATCAGGTCCTGTCCTTAGAATTTGGGTAGGGGATTGGAATTGTCTGGAATAGATATAGAAATTTTGGCAGAATATTCATCTTAATCAGAGCAATCCTGCCCAATAAGGAAAGTTGTAATGTACTCCAGGAATCTAAATCTTTCTTGGATTGTTGGAGAAGTTTGTCATAGTTGTTTTCTTTTAATGATTTGCTTTGTGGAGTAAGCCAAATTCCTAAGTATTTAATTTTTTTTGTCACCTGTATTCCCATTATTGTCTCTAGTTCTTTATTCTGGTCTCCTGTTAAATTTTTAGACATTAATTTTGTTTTACCCCTATTAATTTTAAATCCTGCGACTTCTCCAAATCGTTCTAGTTCTTCTAATAAGTTATGTCCTTTTTCTATAGGCTCCTCCAGAAAAAAAAACAAATCATCAGGGAAGGCTTGTACTTTGTACTCTTCTGATTTAATCCTCAATCCTCTAATTCTCAAATTTTGCCTAATATACGTCAAAAGAGATTCTAGGGCGAATATGAAAAGCAGAGGAGAGAGAGGGCAACCCTGTCTAACCCCTTTTTCTATTTTTATCGGGTCAGTTTGTTCCCCATTTATTAGAATATTTGCCTGTTGAGTATGGTAAATTGTAGTGACGACGTTTTGAATCTAGTGCCGAGGTTCATATTGTATATTTTTGAATTAAAAATGCCAATTTAAATTGTCGAATGCTTTTTCAGCGTCCAAAAACATAAATGCAAATTGTTTTTCCGGATGGGCTTCATAGTATTCTGAAATGTCTATCACTGTTCTTAGATTATTCTTAATTTGTCGAAATGGGAGAAATCCATTTTGATCTTCATGGATATGTGTGTTTAGAACCTGTTTTAGTCTATTAGCTATTATAGAAGAGAATAGTTTGTAATCTGCATTCAGGAGCGAGATTGGTCTATAATTGTTAATAAATCTATGGTCTAGGTCCTCCTTCGGGATCAGCGAAATTAAGGCTCCCCTCCACGAGTCCGGCATCTTGGCTGCTAGGAGTACCTCATTGAATACTTCCAGCATCAGTGGTCCAATTTATGATTGTTTTGTAAAGTTCTACAGGTATCCCGTCCGGTCCTGGCGCTTTATTGTTAATTTGCTTCTCTATTGCTGACTTCAGTTCGGACCATGTTATATTTTTGTTTAATAATTCTACCTCTTCCTCTCCAATTGCTTTTTCGTTCGCTTCCTCTAGATATTTCATTATTTTGTCCTCACAAACGTCTTCCTTTTTGTATAATTTCCTGAAGTATTTAAAAGTGATCTCTTTTTCTTCTCTATCTCCTCTTGCAAATTGCCCCTCTCGTCCATTAATTGGTGTATCATTCTTCTTTCTTTCATTTTCTTAAGTTTGTGGGCTAACCATCTCCCTGGCTTATTTGCGTGCTCAAAATAAATTTGTTTAGTCATTTTCAGACTACTCTCAATTTTTCTTGTTCCAATAAATTTAGATTGTGTTTATTTTTTATGGAATTAAACAAGATAACATTGAAATTTATTTGGCAGGGGAAAAAGCTAGGATTAATGTAAAAGCCCTACAAGATTTGAAAAGCAGAGGAGGGTTAGGCCTGCCAAACTGGGAAGTATATTACAAGGCAGCCTCCCTACTATGGATAAAGGAATGGGTGAATTTAACTAACAAAAAGAACACTAATATTAGAAGGCCATGATATGCAGAAAGGATGGCATGCCTTTCTGTGGGAAACTGGGAAACCCAGGCAATCATATTTCCATAGGCATCTTATCAGGGACTCTTTATTAACCAATTGGAAAAAGTACGTAAAAAACTTTATCTAAAAATACCGATTTGGCTATCTCCAATGGAAGCGATAGTACACCCTAATAATTTGGATATAACTAAAATGATTAAGTACGAAAATTTATTAGACCCACAAGGAAAACTGAAAACCGACAAGAATTACAAGAGCAAGGATTTAAAATTGATCAGTGGGTGTACCTTCAAATTCATAGTAGATATAAACAAGATATTAAGGAATTTGGAATCTACAATAAATTACAGACTTTAGACAAAATTCTATTAGGACCGAGCAAAAAATATATATCTAAATTTTACAAACATTTATTAGAAACTGAATTAGAACAAGAAATTGTCAAAGGAAATATGATTGCGTGGAGTAGAAACGTGGGACGGAGCATTACTCTAGCAGAATGGGAAAGGATCTGGAACAGGAACATTAAGATCACGAAATCAGCAGCTTATAAAGAAAAAGCATATAAAATGTTTTATAGATGGCACCTGCCCCCTTCGAGATTGGCGAAGATGCACCCCAACACGAGCCCCAATTGTTGGAAATGCCAAAGCATAGAAGGTACCTTCTTCCATTTGTGGTGGTCGTGCAAGGAAACCCAGAAGTACTGGCAAAAAATTAGGCGCTGGCTAGAGGAAATAACCAAGGAACAAATGAGAGTACAAACCAGAGTCCTTCCTTCTAGGAATTTTCGATAAACAAATACCCAAAAATCGAAGTATATTGTAATTCATATCTTAACCGCAGCCAGACTGGCATTTGCCCAGTGCTGGAAATTATCTTCCATTCCCACTGAACATATGGTTATTCAGAAAATTTTACAATGCGCGAAATGGACAAACTAACCCAAGCACTAAAAAATAAAGAATCCTCATCCTATTACAACAATTGGAATCCTTTGTATAATTGGCTAAACCAAAGATAGATCACCTCTAGGAAAATTATGGCCGAGGGCCTCGAAGCAGAGATAAAGAAAAGCACCGCCGATGATACTTTTGAAGAAGAAAGGATCTTACAGACAGTCACAAAATATGGTTTTATTTTAACTGTTTTCCCTACTCTATCCTTCCCTTCCCTTACTCTTCCCTTTCCCCTCTCTTAGGCTTTCCTCTCTCTCCCTCTTGGCCTATGCCAAGGCCTATTTGTCTTTTTGTTGTACATAATTTGTAGTTATGTTGTTCTTTTAAAGGTAAAACTAATAAAGTATTTTTCCAAAAAAAGAATTTGGGTAGGGGAAATGTAGATTTTAATCCCATCAGCTCCAACCTTCTGTGCGTTTTGGTTATGAATATGGCCCAGTCTTCCTGAATTGATACAAAATCTCCATTCCAAAAGACGAGTCACTTCTGCTTGAGACTGTTTTACTATGCAGGAAGACTGGGTCTGCTTTCTGCCTTTAAGAACATGTTTCTCCATTTCTCCTTTAGGGGAAGTATTCTATCCTGCCTCTTTTAATATTAAGAATAAAGAATATTTTAATCTGGGAAGGAGTGGGGGGGGGCTTCTACACAGGTATATATCCAAGCTAAGATGCAAGGAAGGTCAACTGACTTATTTGATTTGCGCTGCCTCACCAGACTGGGCACATCTGAAATTTGGCACTGCTGCAGAATTGCAAAAATTCTCTCATGCAAAGCAGGGTTCCATGCTGTGCTCATGTACAGAGATTCACTGGCATTTGTTTTTGTAGCTGGTGGTTATAGGAACACAAGAAGCAGATGTTTCACACCCTTGTTATCCTTATCAAATGTGGGAAATGACTGCCAGATTGAGATGTTAATGTTTTCAAGAAAACGTTGAAAGGTCACCTCTCTGCTACACTTGACTATTTGATGTGTATCCATTTTTCACTGAACCTTAAAGGGTCCCGTCCCCCCCCATGGCAAGAATCAAATTAACTTGGGCAACCTGTACTTGATTGAATGGTGTGTAAGGCAATATTGTCCTTGATTTAATTTTGAGTTTCTCTGAATCTTCCTCCTGGTGAATGACAGCTGGACAGAACAATTTAGATAAGCTTTCTTTCTGGTTTCAACACTTGGGCTATTTCCATTTTTCTCAAGCTTAGAAACTGATGTTGAGGGAGGGAGAGCTGCTCCATATTTTATTCTCCATGATACTGCAAACTATTCCATGATTTGAAATATGGATTTATCACATCATAGATATGTTCATATTATGACATATTGTAAGAGAAGAATGAGTTAATCCTAGTGTAAGTCTTATTTTACCTTCCCAAATGTCCCTTGTGTACTGGGACTGTAACCTCCAAAAGACTGGGGATTTATAACCCTAACACATTTAGTGGGAAGAAGATTATAGAAGGTGAAATCAAAACATATACCAGAGGAATGTTCAAAATTGGAGATAAAAATAGGTATACAAAGAAGGAAGCTAGTATGTACCAGTATTAATTACAATATAACTATGTAAACTATTGTTTTATCCCATGGTTTTCAGTGCGTTCAAATGTAAGTTTGCCAATGAAATGTTAATCTGTAGTTGTATTCATTGCTAAAGTTTTTGAATTTGCCAAATGTCTCTTCCCTCCCTTCCTGGAATGAGTCAACATACGATTTTGATTTTATCCAAGAAATGTTCAGCCAAATGATCACAATTAATACCAAATGGATCTTCTAATCCATGCTTTTCCAGCCAGGCTTTCAAGATTCCATTAGTATCGCTTATTTCAATTAAATGGACTTCCGAGGAAGAAATGGTGAACTGAAGCTCTGCAAAAAGCACAGCTGACAACCACGGTGGAATGAAGAGCCATTGAGTAAACCAGCTCT
Source organism: Notechis scutatus (assembly GCF_049901735.1). NCBI lineage: Eukaryota > Metazoa > Chordata > Lepidosauria > Squamata > Elapidae > Notechis > Notechis scutatus. The sequence goes on from NC_142011.1 coordinate 84,393,045, forward strand.
TCATAATTCCCCTCCTGACATTTCGCAGATGCAATTAAGGTGCAGAAGTCATGATGCTTAACACTTTTACTGAATCTGGGCTGTTATTTATGGGGTGTCATTCCAGCTATATTTGACAGTCGGTGGGGAAAAGGAGGAGAACCTGTTAAGTGCCATAACTGCCTATGTTCCAGAAGTCAACACAGTGTCTACATGGTCACATTCCAAAGGTCCATGAAGGAAGGTCCATGTAAATAGATTGATGGAAAAGTCCCCCAGAACCAGATCATGGTACATCTGTTCCCTAGTGAACATCAGATCTAAAGCATGGTTAGCTGCGTGAGTCAAGCCAGTGATGACCTGGGACAGAGTCACATTGTCATAAAATCTGGAGCGGCCTTCTCTCCCAGAGGAGATTAAAATCAGCCAATAGTAATTGTGTGGAAGAATCCATGAATATCCATAAATCCATACATAAAATCAAGCAACTTGAGCTGTCTGAGGCTGGAAAATTCAAGGAACAAAAATCACTTAGATTCCTGGAAAGCTCTTTATTGCTTATAATATAAAAGAAACTTTGAAAGCTTGACAAAGTAGTTGTCCTGTTGAACTTATACCTAGCATAAATAAAGCAGAGCCTTGAATAATTTTCTCACTACTCCCTCCTTTAGATCGAGATCTTCCCTTTCCAACTATTTTGTTTCTTCTTCTGCTTTCCTAAGGTCTGTTAAACATTCGATCAGATAAGGGATGTAGCCATGTAGTGAGGATGAATTAAAATAGCACTACCTCCGTCTTATCCCTTTGGCCCAACTTCACAAATAAGGCCTCACTTCTGGCCAAATGTTGACATGAGGACAGCTTCATATGAAGCTGGGAATGTTCTTCTATGGCACAACAATTTTTTTTCTACCAAATCTGCAGCAGGAAACTATCTGGAGCTGTCATAACTCAATTATATAAGAGTTATGACCTTAAATAAATGATTCTTTTTGGTTTGGAGCAGGAATGTCAATGTTCATCCCTGCAGAAAGATTGTGCTATGAATAGATTAGACAGTTCCTCTAAAATTTATATTAAAAGATATATACATATGCAAGCATTTTAGCCCTTCAAAAAATAACAGAACTTAATGCTGGCCCTTCCTTCCTTCCTCCCTCCCTCCCTCCCTCCCTTCCTTCCTTCTTTTCCTTCCCTTCCCTTCCTTCCCACTTTTCTCCATAAAACTCCATTCTTCTGAGAGGAAAATCTGAAAAAAATTCTGTTCAGCATTAAAATGGGTAGGTACTTGTTTTGTGCCATTTATCTGCTATACCAACAGACAGTCTAGTTGTGCAATTTACTGACAAAATTGTAATAGTGTCAAGCAACCTAAATCAAAAAGGCGGAGTTGTTTGGTGAATTACGATAAGAATAATGTTCTTTGGTGGATTTTAAGGCTAACAATCTGTCGAATGGCAAATGTATATACTGCAGAGTTAGCAAGAAAAAAACCATAAAACTGTTGCACAAATAAACATGTTGTGATAATTTATCAACTATTGCTAATAAATGCAGCTTTGCCTCATACGGTACCCTCAACATTTTCATACACAAAATGGCAACCTTTTCTTCCCAGATTCCTTATTTACCAAAATAATGTATAACTGGATTTCAACCTGCTTCCAGAAGTTGTGAATCCTCCGACCAACACTGGAGGTTCTTAAGAAGAGATTGGATAACCATTTGTATGAAATGATATAGGGTTTCCTGCCTCAGTAGGGGGGGGTGGACTAGAAGACCTCCAAGGTCCCTTCCAACTCTGTTATTCTGTACTCCACTCTGTGTGAAAAGGGCCTTTCCCCCACTGCCACTTAGATTTGCTACTTTAGACAAAATGAACAAGGTCTAATTTGTCTTCAGGTCTCCTCTCTCCCACGAAAACATTTTGTAATTAATAGTGAAAAAGGAAAAGGTGGATTTCAAGGTCCATCCCTGATTTGAAAAAAAATGTCACCCATTTTTAAAAAGTTTAGACCGATTCAGCAGAAATAAGTGTTGTGAACATGCTGTGTCTGAGCAAAACAGATGACCTCTGTAAGTATTCTTGTACTACCTGAGAAATGTGCAGAATCACTCGGTGGCTTGGGTACTGTACGCATCTTCCTGCAAAGCATAGGCCAATTACCTTTCACCAGCATAAAAAGTATTCTAGACTGCATAAAGACTGAAATGTGCTACCCAAACATGTAATTTTGTAGTTCTTAGTGTCTAATGATTAAGGTACCAGGTAGAAACCAGAAGACTGTGAGTTCTAGTCTTGCCTTAGACATGAAGTTGGGTGAATTTGGCCCAATCATACTCTCTCACCCAGAGTGGTGCAGTGGCCTAGAGATGGAGCTCACACCTCACAACCAGGAGACTGTGAGTTTGATCCTAGGTAGAGGCAGATATTTCTCTCTCTGGGCACAATGAGATTCTATTTGCTGAATAAAACTGCTCATTGGCAACAGGAAGGGCATCCGGCCAGTAAACACTTGGCTCCATTCAGTTGCCCAGACTCCACCCCACAAGGGACTATGGGGTCATTAAAAAAAGATGATGATTCTCTTTCAGCCCAATCTACCTCACAGGGTGGTTGTTGTGGGGAAAATAGGAGCAGAAAGGCACATTGGGTATGTTTGTTGCCTTGAGTTATTTATAAAGGTAGGATAAAATAAAATAAATAAACAAAATATCAGTTGCAGGCAAATATCTCCTCCCTCCTATGCAAGCCTCAGTCAAATATTTAGCAGGTGATCCTTGAATTTCTTTTTAAACTGAAGAAAAGGCACTTTGGAGATTAATTGTAAAGATGGTACAAGTTCTAGTCTTTCGTTTTCTGGTCTGCTTCAGTACTAGCAAAGACATAAGAGGTTCAATGGTGGTGATTGAGATGAGAAGACTGTTGGACACCAGAAAGATGTCTGTGGAATGATAGAAAATGGTGTTCACACATCTTCCCAGAAATAATGAACCCAGTTTCCTTAGTTACAGCTAGTTTGGACTCAGACATTTTTCTTCATTTTTCTTATGCTTAGGCATCAATTTTCAGGCACAGAGCTTCAGACCTCTACGTAGGTGTCAGGAATAGAAAGATAATATGTACCCATAGATGGCTACATTCTGAGAAAGAACATAAATCTATGCAGCTATTATGGGGACCAATTCTTCACTCGCTGGAAGTTTCAGGGATTTTTTTTATTTAAAAAAACTGATTCTATTTTTGTAACCATGACAAAGTGATAGCTGCAAGCCATTTATATTCATCGGTATTGTAACTATATAAGTTGATTAAACTACTTGTTGCGTTCATATCTGCCTGTGTATAAGGGGAAAAACTCTAGTGTGTGAAGGACAAAAACTGATCTATCTTAAAAGCAAAATCTTTCTGGACTCCCAGTTCTACGAGTTGCCACCCAGCCTCACCAATGAATATGGTGATAGCATTGAAATCCATGTCAGAATGGGCACAGATTCCCCACCTCTGCCCTATTTGGTGCTTATAAATGGAAAGAGTCACTTTAGAAATAAGCAGGGGTAGGATTCGAATTTTGTAACAACTGGTCCCGTGGGCGCGGCTAGGTGGCCGTGGCTAGGTGGGCATGGCCATGTGACTGTGGGTGTAGCTTCTTGTTTTTTGCGGCACTTCTCCCCCATTTTTTGGGCCTTCTGGGCCTCAGGGAAACCTCCTGGGTGAAGCAGTAAGACAGCGAAGGGAATCCCAGCACGGCTGATCATAGGAACAGCTGATCATTGGGAGGGAATAAAAAAAGACATACCTTAAGGAGTATTTCCAATATTGGGCGTGCGCGATAAGGACTGACTGGGTGGGGAGGGGAGGGGTGGTCGGAGAGGGGCGGGGCCAGCCAGGGGCACAATTTTCTGGTTCTCTGAACTGCGCAGAATCATAACAACCGGTTCTATAGAACCGGTCCGAACTGGTAGAATCCTATTCCCTGAAAACAAGCATTTCAAAATCGTATATTTCGTCCTTAATATGGCTCACTGTTAAACCAGTCAAACTTAATACAGCGATGCTACAAGAATGTAATACGACCATTTATGCACCAGATGGGAATGGGAATACTGTGTAAGTTGCACATGTAATACTTAACCAGGAGAAGGCAAACACTTTGTTGAATTTAGCGCAAGGAACGCTTGTTTAGGAAAACATGTTTTTGAAGTAGCGAAAGCACTTAGACTTATATACTGCTTTACAGTGTTCTGCAGTCCTCTATAAGCCGTTTACAGAGCCAACATATTGCCCCCAACAATTTGGGTCCTCATTTTATTGACCTCAGAAGGATGGAAGGCTGAGTCAACCTTGAGCCTGATGAGATTTGAACTGCCAAATTGCAGGCAGCCAGCAGTCAGCAGAAGTAGCCTGCAGTATTGCACTCTAACCACTGCGCCACCACAGCTCAAGTAGTCATAGAAAAAGATTATCTTCAAGGTTTAGTACAATAAGTGTCTCACCCCTTTGGATATAAAGTGGAATGATTCCATCCTGTTTGTCACTCTGTTGGCACTAAAAAAGTATCAAAGAACAGTGACACTTGCCAGCAAGAATAAATCCAAGATCTATTGGATAAATCCTATAAGAAACAGGTAGGTCCCACCTGTTACCTTTTCAGGTACACCCATTTTATTGAATAAGGCAAGAATTCTTCCTATGTCAGCTCCATTGCCAGTGTGCTATCTCCTCAAGCCCAGATAATAAGAACAATCCCCAGGCCGTTTCCTGAATACCAAGGGGCAAATTATTCAAGTTAAAGTACTTAATATGTTTATTCAAAGCTGATGAGATTGGGCCATTTCTTTTTAATTACACTGACTGAAAATTGAATTTCTATCTAACAAGCAGTGCCCAAAAGAACCAGGCTTTGACAAATGCAAAGCAATTTACAGTTTTAAGTCTAAAGCCAATTTCTGAATGTAATTCACTATCAGATTCACCCAACATGTCAGTGATTGGATGGGAGTTGCAATAATGTTCTAATTCATTTTCTAGTTTCTTCTCCTTATATCAGAAGGAATGCTGGTTCCTTCAAGTCAGAGTGTGAGAAGGTAAAAAACAGTCCAGCAATTGCCTAGTAGTTGATTGAGTGCTGGTTGGGGTTTCCTATTTCTCTGCTATTTAGAAAGGTCTAGAGAACAATATTAGTCTATCTAATTCAGTATAGCAGGGTTTGGTCCTGGGAAGCACTGAAGGACTGTGAAGTCCTTGGTTATTTGCTTGCAGACATTTCATTACCCAACTAAGTAACATCTTCAGTGCAAGTGAGTATGGTGTTTGCTCCCTGTTTATATACCAGTTTTGCCACAGTTTGCCAGTTTTGGTAGGGTATGTGTGGGCACGTGGAGGTCTCTCTCTGGTTTTCTTTCCAAGAAGAAAGCCACAACCAACACATGCTTCTACTGATGATGTTCCTTAATTAGATAATGAAATGTCTGCAAGAAAATGACCAAGAACTCCTGGATTCAGTCGTCAGCTACCGATATTCTCTTTTATGAGAAGACTGAAGGATATTCACAGAGATTGTTGTTCCCTTTGTAACAGCCTGGCTTTTTCTAGGAGGGCACTTGGGATTTTCATAAATAAAATGATGCTTAGCCTGTTCAAAATTTAATACACCTATTTTGCTTCTGATTTTGGGGGAAGAAAAAAAATGTCCCATTGCTGCTGAACGTTGTGGGTAAGGCAATCTGGGTTTTAAAGAGATTTAGAAAAGGGGCAGGGGGCCTCACCAACAATTTGGTGTATGGAATGAAGGTTGTCTACCTGTTTTGCAGCTGATACCAACTTTCTCCAATCTATCAGAAGGCATGTTGAAATTACAATTTCCTTAAATCCCAGCCCATCTGTAGCAAAGCTGATATATATAACTTCCCAGTTTTAGCTGGGAGCTATCAGCTCCATATACAACTGCCAGCTTATGAATCTCCAACCATTAGCTTGCAAACATGTGCTCTTACATTAAATTATGGCTTTTACCTGAGAGAAAGTGGTTAGATTAAGATACAGAATAGCTGGTTGGAAAAACCCACGAATACACATCTCCTGTTATTATCCCTCTTTCCAATTTAGATGTCAGGAGAAGCTGTTCATAGGAAATTGAAGATCTTGATTTTTTTTATTATTATGTGGCATATGCCACTGTCAGTTTGAACCATGCAAAAGTGAGATATCTCTACAAATGTGATATCTGGGGGGAAAGGGGAAACCTTTTTTTGGGGGGGGAGAGGAAATCTGTTCTTTTAAATACCTTTTTGGTTTTCCCTTGAAAAACTGGAAGCATTGGAAAAATGAAGTTAAGAAAAAAATTCCTTTTTTTAAAAAAACACATAAGATTGTTTTGATATGCAAAAAAATGCGGAATATTGGAAAATATTCACAGCAGGCAATAAACATGCAGAACAGTATAGAAACTGGTCATAGTACAGGTGAACCTTTAGTTTAAAGAAGTTTGTGAAAAGGAGAAATATTGAAAGTGACAGTATTTCAGATTCAGAAAATGAGATTGATTGAATGAAGATATAGGTGACAATATGTGTCTTCTGATCCCATTCGTTCTTTTTATTTATTTTTAGCTTTTTGTGAAAACTAGTGCTGCCTCTAGCTGATAGAATGGAGTCAAAAATCCAGAATCTAGAACTCTCTTTGTGTAACTACGATGCTAATGTCTCTGATTCTTTTCAGTTGGCTATATTTATTTATTTAATTTATACATTGCGCAATTCCCAGCAGCTTCGCGAAGGATTTGTTGTTGGTTGTGGGGCACCAGCTTGTTAGCCAATGCAATGAACAACACAGCTTAGTGAGTGGCCCAGTGCCTTTGCTCTTAAATTTGTTTTCTTTTGCACTAGCACTTTGAAATTTTGCTGCTTTCCGTGGCACAAGCAGCTGTGTGCTACATTCCATTAAGTTAGTTTTTATTCATTTTAAAGAATAAAAGAACGATGCGGTAGTCTCAACTGTGGTTTGCTTGCTTTTTTATATAAATAAATACGTGTATTTTCCTGTTGTTACTCTTTACTTTTTGATCTCCTAAGCAGCTTTGGGATATTTTATAATGTTAATTAGTTTAATTAAGTGTTAAACTGCCAATAGGCTGAGATTACACATAGAACTTCAATTCTGTTCAGTGTAACCTTATCCTCCCCTCCTATTCTTTCTTATATGCTATTTTCTCAGTCTTTACTCCCATTTTATTCAAGACCTTCTACACAAGATCTGCAGAGACAACAATACCAGAAGTAGAAGCTGCAAAAGTTTTTTAAAAATATGCCACAATATCTGAAACACATCTTGTGGCTTCTACTGGTCTCCTAGACCAGGACTGTCAAACTCCCGGGCTGGATGCATCACGTGCTGGCCACACCCACTCCCAGTTTAGCGAAGGGGAAAAATATGTCATGTGATGCCACCGTGATGATGTGAGTTTGACACCCCTGTCCTAGACCTATCAAAAGAAAGGTGAGGAGAACATCTTGCTTGAAATTCAAACACTTATGCAACAGGTGATTAAGAGTGGGAGGTTTTTTTTTGGTTGGTATCTATGCTCCTAGGCCAATTTCAGATTTTAATAGGCATCACTTTAGATCTTAGTTAATGGATGATCAGCTTTAAATAACTTTTGAACTGCCACTTCAAATCTGCCTTTAAGAATTGCACACGTCAATACAGAGGAAGCATAACATTCTTTCTAGCCAAATGCCACTAAAAAGGAAAATAAATATTTTCACATCCTTAATTCAAGATGATGGCTGTCCTTTGGCAGAAAAATATTTTAATTTCAATCCCATGTTATGGGTATTAAAAGTTCTTAAATTGATAGGTTTTCTAACAGAAGAGAACAGTGTTTATTTCATTTTAAAGCCATAATGATGACTAATGTGTTGAAATATTTCCCCCCCATTTATTTACTTATGAGGTGGTAAGAATGTCTTGTCTTTTACTGGGCAATCATCTATCTAATAGTTTGCATTATCACTGGCTTCCTTTCCATAACAAAAGACTTTTATGGAATATCAATGTCTTGCATCATACCACCATCACCACTATACCATATTAGAGAGAGGAGGAGGGGGAGAGGGAGAGGGAGAATGAGAGAGAGAGAGAGAGAGAGAGAGAGAGAGAGAGAGAGAGCACTAATTTGGGCTCCTGGTTAAGGCATCAGACTAGAAACCAGGAGACTGAATTCTAATCTAACTTTAGGCATGAAAGTAGCCAGGATGAATTTAGCCAAATCTTTCTCTCCCAGGTCATTCCATTCCAGTGTTGTTGTTGTGAGGAAAATAAGGGGAGGAAGGAGTATTAAGTATATTACCAATAGCTGCTTTGAATTATTTATATAAATAACAAAGGTGGGAAATACGTAAGTATATTAAAGAAAATTTCAAATCCCTTGAAATGAATTCTAAATAAATAACTAAAACCTAAAGCACATGGGCTTGGAAAATAAAACAACCTCCCGCCCCCCATAATTTTTACAGAGAAAGAAAACTTTCTGGATATCAGGGAACATATTTTACATAAGGAGAGATTTGTTGATTTATCAGCCCAGAGAACAGCATTGTCTTTTTCTTAAGTTTTGAGATTTTCTAGGGAAGGTTTTAAAACCTCTGCTTTGATGAGGACTTGGTTGCATCTCCAGCCCCCTCTCTTCCAATTGTGGTATGTCCCGCTTGATACCAAACTACATATATTTACTTTTTGAAATATTTGTCCGTTATATCTTTTAGCTGCTGTCTCATATTACTGTTATCCTATAAATTCCCTTGCGTGCTTTCAAGTTTTATGCTGCAAATATTTATCATAGTTGCTTCCTCTTGATATAGAATCCGCTAGCTGTAAGGCAGGCTTAAAAATATTTTAAATGCAGGAAGTAAAGTGCAGTTTGACTTTTATGCCCCTTGTCTGCTTGGCAAAGGGAGTCTCCAAGAGAGGTTGTTAGAACAGTTGATTTAAAGGATTCTACTTACCCTGTTGGTTTAGTTTTGTACTAAAACCCATCTTTTATTTATTGCTGGTTATCTGGAGGCTGTCAAGCTGTGGAAGGATGATGTAAAGGAACCCAAGCAATTTGCAATGCTTCTTCCTTGTGGATTTATATCTGATGCATGTAAAATAATAAAGCAGCATCATTTTAAGATCTGAATGTTTATGATAGCATTTTATGTTTAGTTATTTGATTGTACTTTTTTTTTTTTTTAAAAAAATGCTTTTGCCTGTTTGTGTGATTGCATTTGTAGACTTTCCTCCTTCCTTTAGGATTTGTCATGCCCTTGGTAGAGTCGGACTCTGAGGGAGGGGAGGAACAGCCGATAGGGAGTGGAGGTGTGGCTCAAGAGGTTGTGGCAGAGGCTGGGGAAGGGCAGAGGCTGGCTGGGCAGTCAGAGGAAGAACCAGGCCCATCCCCTCTGCATCCGAGGACACGCAGGGAGGAACGGAGAAGGAAACAACTTGGCTTACGAGAGAGGAAGCAGCCATGATCCTCCTCATTGGTTGCAGCTGGGTGGATTAGTATATAAGAGAGACGATTATAACATACCGCTGCCAGAAGCAAAGTATGTTTTATTTTGGGCTGAAGTTATCTTGGTCGGCGTCCTTCCAACAGACTGTGCCTTGTTATCTCCTTGAATTTGGTAATTACTTATCCTGGTCCGTTGTGGAAATTTCATCATTGTAGTTTGTTTGGTTTTTTATTTCACCTCTATTTGCTCATTAAGGTCGGATTGTATTGCTTTCTTTTGAAGACTATTTTTGAGTACGTTTTATCTCCAACTGAGAATTATTGAACAGTGGGGCCAAGTTGGAGGCATTAAAGGATATTTATTTACGTTTTGGATTTTGTTACGTTTGTGTTACACTCCGGATCATCACAGGATTCTAGGACGAGTTTATGCCAAGTGATTTACAAGGAAGGCAGTGAAAAAACACAGATTCTTTGTTTCAGACATGCTGGGTGCATCTGAGGCAGAAACTTAGAAGAATATATCTTTGGTCCTGGTGACTGACTCAGCTTCATCCTTCAAGCATGACTTCCCCTAAGTAATAAGTTAATTAAGAACAATTTTTTTAAAAAAATATTAGAATTAGAAATATTGGCTGCACCAGCCTCAATGCATATTTAATGCAATAAAAACTACTTTGCTTTTTTAACATACGTTAAGCAAAGAACCTAGCATCTGTATGTCCATATCGAGTTCCTCTATGTCAGGGGTGTCAAACTCGCATCGTCACGGTGTCATCATGTGACATAACTTCCCCCCCTTTGCTAAACTGGCATGGGCATGGCCAGCACGTGATGCATCTGGCCTGTGGGCTGCGAGTTTGACAGCCCTGCCCCATGTAATTGCTACGTACTATGGAAGTTGACTTAAACGGCTTGAATATTGTCAGGTTTGCCCTTTCTGTTTTGAAGTACTGCATAGTAAAGTGTGAGAATCTTAACAAAACTAGCTGAGATGCTGGGTTTTTTTTTGGCAGCAGCTGTCGGTGTTCTGCTTTGGAATGCCAGGTCCATTTCAAGGAAAAATAACAAGCCACCAGGTTTATTCAAGGCAATCCCCCTCTCTTCCTTGTTTGACAGAACCTAGGGGGAATGTAACCTCTCCTTATTTAATATATAAACAGGAACTCATTATTTGGGTTTGTTTTCACATTGGATTAATCTCTTGCAAGATTAGATACGGTTATCGTGCAGCCTTCCTCAATTTGTATTCCCACAGCACCTACTTAATTTCCAATGGAAAGTGTGCCCAGCCATAGGAGTAGTCTATCTAGCATTTGTATTGCAATTCCACAATTTCTGTTCCCATATATTATCTTCTAGTGCCAATTAAGCACTTGTGTAATAAAACTTTCACTCGTTTTAGTAGGCAGCATTGGGCTTTTTATTGTTCTATTAAGCTTGCATTTCTCTAGGTAACACTACATTTGGACAGAATGTTTTCCATCAATCTTCCATAGCAATCTTCAGTTGACTTCCTCCTATCTGAATAACTCACTGATTGAAAACAAGGTTGAGTCAGGTTCTGCTCTTGGAGAATACATATGCAGGGTAGATTTTGATCACCATAAGGATTCAGCCGGTTCACACCAGTTCGGAAGAACTGGTTGTTAATTTTCTGAGCAGTTTGGTGAACTGGTTGTTGGAAGAAATCATTAGGGCAGAGAACCAGTTGTTAAATTATTTGAATCCCATCACTGCCTTACTACTCACCTTCATTGAAGAGTTGTTTTAAACTCCTGAATCTATTTCTCGGAATAGAATGGAATTTTCAGATAGTGATCCAAATTATCCAAATAGTCACCAGACCTGATTCTGATTAATTTTTTTACGAGGTCAGCCAAAGTTGACTCAGTGCTGCCAATGGCTGAAGACAGTATAAAGCCAATTTCTTTTCTTATATAAAGAAATAATATAAACTTTAAAAAAAACTGATAGGGCGGTGCTGGTGAGAATAGAGTAACAAAGTGAATGGAAAAGTTTCTGAGTTATAATCTAACTTAATGGCAAACTTGCTACATGGGCTTAGCTAAACCAGTCTCACAGCATTCCGTCTCATTTACGATCAACAGAGAAATGTGTATAGCTGTTTGAATACTCTACATTAAGGCATTGCTTAACCAGTGCGAAGGTGAGTCTGTGCAATTCAAGGTTTATGTAAATAGAAGTACAGGTAGTCTTTGATTTACAATAGTTTGTTTACTGACCATTCAAAGTTACGACAGCACTGAAAAATGTGACTGATAACCATTCTTCACCGTTATGACCTTTGCACCATGCCCTTGATCATGTGATCAAAATTCAGACGCTTGGCAACTGGTTTATATTTATGACCATTGTGATCCCCTTTTGTGACCTTCTGACAAGCAAAATCAATGGGGAAGATAGATTCACTTAGCAACCATGTTGCTAACTTAACAACTGCAGTGATTCACTTAACAACTGTGGCAAGAAAAATGGGGTAAAATTCACTTAATAAATGTCTCTTATAACAACAGAAATTTTGGGCTCAATTGTGGCTATAAGTCAATGACTACCTAGAGACCTTCAAATTTCTAGGTTCTACATCACATGACCTAAAATGGACACCTAACATCAAAAACATCATCAAAAAAGCACAACAAATAATGTTCTTTCTGCGCCAGTTCAAAAAGCTCAAACTGCCCAAGGAGCTGCTGATCCAGTTCTACAGAAGAATTGTTGAGTCTGTCATCTGCATCTCTATAACTGTCTGGTTTGGTTCTGCAACCCAGCAGGACAGACACAGACTTCAGAAGATAATTAGGACTACAGAAAAAACAATTACTACCAACCTACCTTCAGTCGAGGTCCTGTATACTGCAAGAGTCAAAAAGAGGGCTGTGGAAATATTTACAGACCCCTCACATCCTGGACATAAAACTGTTTCAACTCCTACCCTCAAAATGACGCTATAGAGCACTGCACACCAGAACAACTAGACACAAGGACAGTTTTTCCCCTAACGCTGTCAGTCTGCTAAACAAATAATTCCCTCAACACTGTCCAACTATTTACAAAGTCTGCACTACTATTACTATTCATCTTCTCATCACTCCCTATCATCCATCCCCTCCCACTTGTGACTGTATGACTGTAACTTTGTCGCTTGTATCCTTATGATTTATATTGACTGTTTCCTAGTATGATCTGATTGCTTATTGTACCCTATGACTATTATTAAGTGTTATACCTTATGATTCTTGACTCTTGATGAATGTATCTTTTCTTTTATGTACACTGAGAGCATTTGCACCAAGACGAATCCCTTGGCCAATAAAGAATTCTATTCCATTCTATTCTATTCTATTCTATTCTATTCTATTCTATTCTATTCTATTCTATTCTATTCTATTCTATTCTATTCTATTCTATTCTATTCTACTCTACTCTACTCTACTCTACTCTACTCTACTCTACTCTACTCTACCTGTAGTCAATCTGTATCCTCAGGATTAGAAGTGGCAGAAAAATCCCTTCTAAGTATTATTAAACCAGAAAAGTGAAAATCTTTCTTCTTGGGGGACGGAGGCTAAAACATATGAAGAACAGTTACAGGAACTGGGCATGGCTAGTCTAGTGAAGGACCGGGGAGACATAATATCAGTGTTCCAATATTTGAGGGGTTGCCACAGAGAGGAGGGGAATCAACCTATTTTCCAAAACACCTGAAGGCCAAAGAATAATGGATGGAAACTGATCAGAGATTCAACCTAGAAATAAGGAGAAACTTTGTGATAGTGAGAACCATCAACCAATTGAACAGCTTGCCCTCAGAAGTTGTGGGAGCTTCATTACTGGAAGCTTTCAAGAAGAGACTGGACTGCCATCTGTCAGAAATGGTTTCTTGCTTGGGTGGGGAGTTGGTTGGATTAGATGACCTACAAGGTCCCTACCAACTCGGTTAATCCTCAGTGGAAAGACTGAAAGCAGGGCTGTCAAACTCCCGGCCCACGGACTGGATGTATCACGTGCCGGCCACGCCCACCTCCAGTTTAGTGAAGGAGACAAAAAGTCCCGATATGTGACATGATGCCGCCCTGACAACCCGAGTTGGACATCCCTGGACTAGAGGTTCTCTTCCTTATGGGAAACCAGGAAAGAAGGTAGCATCCAGCACAGTGGGAGCAGGAGAGATGATCCATGTGAAATAAGCTTAGTAAACAAAATTTGCTAATGGAGAGAGCCAAGGCTGGGAGAGGAGAAACTGCAGAGGTGGCTAATAACTGTGGCTAATAAGGGCTACTTGACACCTGCATTTCTCACCATTCAAAATCCTATCTGCAATTCCACACTTACAGATCAGTCGACCAGCTCCTGTAATGAGTTGGAAAATTTGGCACACTGATATTTATATTGGAATAAGAGAGATGTTACTTTTATATAGGCATAGCTAATGACATCTTTGGGTTATACCACGGCCTGGAGATAAAGGCACTGTCTATGGCCGTGATGGCGAACCTATGGCACGCATACCACAGGAGGCACGCAGAGCCATTTGTGTGCTCACGCAAGCCCCAGCCAAAGTTACCTGCGCTGCGCATCATCCCAGCTGATTGATGGCTTAATTGAAACCTCTGCAGCCTTGGGAGGCAGAAAAATGGGCCTTCCGGATAGACCAGAAGTGCCGAAATGGCCTGCTTTCAGCCTCCCGAGGCTGCAGACGCTCCCCTTGAGTCCCTGGGTGGGCGAAAACAGCCTCAAACGGGATGAAAATCAGCTGGGAGCTTGTGCATGCGCAGTGCAGGTAAGGGGGTGGGACGGGGGTGTTGCATACGCATGCACAGGGGGGCACAATGGGTGTCGGCACGCGCACGCACTTTTGGCACATCACAACAAAAAGGTTCGCCATCACCGCTTATGGATGAAGGGAATAGAGTAGAGGTTACAGCTTACAACCGTTCATTTAGTGACTGTTCACAGTCAAAATAGCACTGGAAAAAAGTGACTTATACGTGGTCCTTGCACTTACGACTGTTGTAGCATTCCCACAGTCACGTGATCAAAATTTGGGTGCTTGGCAACTAGCATGCATTTAACAATAATTGCAGTGTCCTGGGGTCATACGATTGCCATTTCTGACCTTCCCAGCCGTTTCCAACAAGCTAAGTCAACGGAAGGAAGCTGGATTTGCTTAACAACTGTATGATTCGCTTAACCATGGCAAAAAAAAAAAAAGGTTGTAAAACTGGGAGTGATACATTTAACAACCCCCCTACTTAAAAGCAGAAATCCAGGTCCCAACTGTCCTTGTAAATTGAGGACTACCTATATGGACAGGTCACCACCATGCAGTAGCTAAGTGTAAATTATATAGAGATTATGCATACGCATATTTGTGTTCAACTACACTAAATCCATGCACTAAATGATGGATGCATTGATTGCTTCTGTGGCAGTTTTAATTTTGCATTTTGCAAATAAAATAAAATAAAATTCAGTTTTTCGTGGAGCATCTTGAAGGCAGATCTGGTAGCTCACTGATCCAAGAAGTGAAGCAGCGGCTTTTGGGGTTGGGCTGTTTGGTGGGTGAATAGCCACTTCCTCCTCAGGAAGCTACTTTGTTTTAACCCAGGTCTGGGTTCAAGCAGAAAAGCACTGCTTGTCAAGGGCTAGTCCCAGACACACTGGGATCCAGCAGCAAGGAGTTTGCAGTCTTGTAGGTGTTGCAGGAGAAGGAGGAGGAGGAAGAGGGGAGATGGCACACATCCCAAATGGCGCATTGGGGAATTACATGTGTGTGTGTGTGTGTGTGTATATACACACACACACATGTTTTCTTAAGTTTTCGTGGGTACTTACATGTATGGTATTCAGCTTTGTTCGGGTATTTTCCCATGTCATTATAGTTGTGCTTTTAAAGTTGTAGCAATGTTTCAGCAGAATCTCATCTGCCAAAGACAAACACAATACAGAAGCCTGATGATGGCAGATGAGATTCTGCCAAAACATTGCTACAACTTTAAAAGCACAACTATAATGACGTGGGAAAATACCCGAACAAAGCTGAATATATATATTCTTAAGTTTTTGCAGGTACTTACATGTATGGTATTCAGCTTTGTTCGGGTATTTTCCCACGTCATTATAGTTGTGCTTTTAAAGTTGTAGCAATGTTTTGGCAGAATCTCATCTGCCATCATCAGGCTTCTGTATTGTGTTTGTCTATATATATATATATAGACGAACACTATATATGTATGTGTGTGTGTGTGTGTGTGTATGTATATATATATATATGTATGTATGTATGTATATGTATATGTATGTGTGTATATATATATGTATATATATATATATATATATATATATATATATATATATATATATATATATATATATATATATATATATATATATGTTTTCTAGTTTGTGTGTGTGTGTGTGTGTATATATATATATATATATATATGTGTGTGTGTGTGTGTGTGTGTATATATATATATATATGTGTGTGTGTGTGTGTATATATATATATATATATATATATATATATATATATATATATATATATATAAATTAAGACTGAAAGCAAAATCCTCACTGGGGGGCGAAAGAGATAGATTTCAAGCACCCACCCACCTCTCTTCCCATCCCTCCAGCTCCCATGCAGCTTCAGAAACGGCGCCGGCGCTGCCTCCGCAGCCGCGCTTCAAAGCAGGGGATCGAGCGCGGAATTGCGGATCGCGGCCAAGGCGAGCCCCCAGCCAAAGAGCCTTGGCTGCGAGGTGGGAAGGGCTGAACCCGCCCGGGGGAAACCAGGAACTTTGCAAGAAGCCGGCGCCTGAATCCTCGCCACCTCCGGAGACGGGGAGGGGAGGGAGGGCGTGGATCCCGGCCCGTTTGCCCTTTGAAGAGTTGCTGGGTCCTCTTCTCCAATCTCAGGATCGGCCGGGATTTTTTGCCCCCCACGATTTCTTGAGACCGCCCGACTCTCCCCTCCAGGGAGGCGATTTCGCAGCATGGAACCCGTGCTACCCGCTCCGCCCTCGGCGGCACCGCGCTAAGGGCGGAGGCATCCGAGCCAGCCACCCCGCTTTCTCCCCCACCCCTCAAAAGTCCCACTGAAAGGAGGATCGCGCGGGAAGCTTGCCGTGGGCTTGCTCCCCCCACGCCGCCTTCTCACGCTCGCGGCGTCGGGATCGCGGCGTCTAAAAACCCGGCGGAGTTTTCGGAGCTTCCCTTCGAGCGGCGCGGAGCGCTACGTGTTATTCCGAGGGCAGCTGTCCGAGGCCGGCCTGCCGGTCCACGTGCTGCCGGTCCCAGCGAGCGGACGGCCCTCTCCCTTTCCCGGGGACTTGGTTTTTACGCCTTGGTGCTCCTCCGCCTCCTCCTTCTGCTTTTCCTCCAGCTGCCGTCTCAGCTACCGCCGCCGCCGCCGCCGCTGCCTGGGACTAGCCGCCGCCCCCTTCCCCGGTGGATGCCGCCGGGAAGCGGGCGGAGCGCGCAGCCGGGGAGGGGGGCTGCCGCGGCCGCCGGAGTACATGCCAGTGCCCTCTCCTCCTCTTCCTACCAGAATGCTTTACTTCCAGATGGTGATCATGGCAGGGACCGTGATGCTGGCTTATTACTTCGAGTACACCGACACCTTCACGGTCAACCTGCAGGGCTTCTTCTGCTACGAGAGCGCCTACCGCAAACCTTACCCGGGCCCGGAGGAGAGCAGCGCGGTGCCCCCCGTACTCCTCTACTCGCTGGCGGCGGGGGTGCCAGTCTTGGTGGTAAGCATCTTTGCGAGCGAGCTAACCGGCCTCCTTCCCTCCCTTCTCCGCCCGCTCTCCCCTTCCTCCACCACCGCTCCGAAAGTGCTGCTTTCCGCCTTTCAAGTTGGCTCAACTTGTTGCTAAAGTCTCCCTGAGGCGGCGCAGGTATCCCGAGCCGGGTTGGGCAAGATAGAAAAAAAAAAAAAAAAAAGAGGCCTCCGTGCACATACACATGCATAATGTATGTGGCTTTACATATGGGTATGTCTTTGAGGGTATAATCTGCCCTGGCCCGATTTTAAACCAGCGGGATTCATCGCCTGGGCTGATTTTTCCTTCCTTGGGTTTGGTGGCGTATTATCTCCCTTCCTCCCTGCCGGGGATCAGTACCTCGGGATTGTCCGTCTCAACTTACTTTGGGGTTCCCGCTTAAAATTGCCAGAGTGGTGCTGGTGCTGGGAGTCCTTTCTGGGTTTGCCTCAGCTGGAAGAGCCATTTTCTAAAGATCGCTAGTATCCTCAGTCCCCCCCCTTCTTTTCCTGAAGCTGGTAGCGCTGGTTTTGGAAAGAAGATACAGCACTGGAATTTTTTTTATTATTATTATTTTTTAAATGCTATTTTTCATGGCATTTTTATTTTGTTCAGTGCATTGGTTAGTCACAGACGAGCAGGCATTTTCTGGCGGTGTGTAGCAAATATTTCTGCTAGCGAAAATGACAAGCTTGTCTGTTTCTGATGGTCAAAAAGGAGAAGGGAATAGGCATTTTTCTTATTTCTGCTTCAGCCCTTTCTGTATTGGTTAGGAGGAGCCAGAAGGTGAGATATAGGCAAAATCTTGATGTGGGGTTTTGAGGTGTCTTTTAAAAAAGATTCATGAATAGGTCTGTTGAATGGCATTCAGCTGGCTTCCCAGAAAAAAGAATTATCAAGGAGCATCTGCCTTGAAAAAGCTCAGAATACAAGTTGTAATGTCATTAGACAGAAGCATTTAATAGTCCCCCAGCATATTGAAGCCATGAACAAAAAGGGGAGGGTGTGACCATTCAAAGTGGGATATATTTAGACACAAATGCACACACATGCCTAGATGTGCAAGACACTGATAAAATGATGCTGCTGGGATTCTCCCTGCCAGCCATAAATTTAAGGCAAGAAAAATAGAAAGGGATAATTTGGAATGTGCAGTTTTATAAACACACTGTCTTATGAATCTCTGACAGACAAATCGTGCAAGCAGGGCTATGCAAGAAATCTCATTGGTTATCACATTCTGGAGCCCTTCACATTGATTTAAAGCCATAAAGCCACTTATGCCCTAACGATAAAGTATTTGAAGCTGAGCTGGTAGTTTTTCTTCCCATTGTATATGATGGTTTCTCCTGTTGAAAAGAATGTTCTGGGATAAAAATCAGTTCACGTTACAATATTTTGTTATAATATATATCCATGTCTGGAAAACCAGAAAACCAATGCTTCCTTACCATTGCTTTAAATTATTACACCCATATTTGCATATAGGCATATCATATATTTTTTATCAGTTACAGTTTGGTCTTATGATGTCTTAAGGATGGCTACATCTAGGTTCTTGCTTATGCTTCTTAGCATAAGGAGAATATGAAGAGGATTATTCTGTGCTCATGCTTGAAACCCACCCCCCTTGAATTCCCAGGCCTAAATTCTGCATAAACAAGCTTAAAATTGTGCTGTAACTTAGTCCTCTGAGTTTATGATGAGAGGTGTTGGACAGTGTCAGGAAAAGAACAAAGCCTTTTCATTTAAAGATGTCTTGTTTCTGACACATGTAGGCCTTTAAAGAAGCATATTAGCAAATAGAAACTTAGAAATATGCAAATTATGTATCAAATTAATCTTGTTTTCTCTAGGCAAGTCCATTGTTGATGAACACCCTGCTGCAGAATTGATTGAATTGTATAGAGGGTGATGAGTCTTCTTTGTGTTATTTATGTTATTTATGTTATATACCAATATATGTTGTGTTAGCTTGGCATTATTTTCCCTATGAAATATATATTTTTTAAGAAATCTCTTTTTTCTTGGCAGTCACAATTATTTAGACATGTGTATTTTTGGAAAAAATAGAATCCAGAGGATGTTTACAGTGGTTATTCTTTATTTCCTCAGTCCAGATTTTGATACATAACCTCCTCCAGTCCCAACATGTCACTAATTCACACTAGATTTGTGGGTGTGGTTGCATCATCTCAATGTCAACTGGAAGAAGGAGATGTCAAACAAAAATAGTTATTTCTCTAGGCATGGCTTTAAGACAAGGTTAAAAATATATGTTTTGTGTCTCTAGATTACTATCCCCAACACACAGATTTTCTCAACGACATTAAGTTCATCTCATCTAGTCACTGTGGCTATAGATTACCTCTGGTATGTCTGTAAGTACTAGTTGCTAGGGAACATGAATGGAAGAGTGCTCTTGTATTCTTGTTCTACTTGTGGGTTTCTTGTAGGATTTGCTTGGCCGCTGTGGGAACAGAATGCTGAATAGTTCTAATCTGTGTACCCATGATTATTTGCACCAATCTCTTCATGTTTACTCTGGATTCAAAATGGCTGACAAATATTGCCTTAGCTACAGCTAAATGTTTCCCACATAGCTGAACATTCTTCATTATTTCTTAGCTGAGTCTGGTTTTCCCTCCTGCTTTTTATATGGATTGTTCTTTTTTGACCATAAAGATGTTCCTCCTGGAACTGGTATCTCAGGCCCAGGGAGTGTTTGCAACAGAAGAGAAGAAAGAAGCACAGAGAAGAGTTTCTTATTAACCAGTTCTATTCACAAGGGGAAATCATTACATCTCAAACACCGTTGCTGGCAGGCTATTTCCAAAGATACAAGATATTAATTTTTATGAAGATTTGTGGCCAAGTGAAATATTAATAATCCACTGCTCTGGCAATATTATTTTAAAATGGCCATTAAAATACTTTTTTATTTATCCCCTGAAATGTTACATTGCAAATAGAAAGCTACATTATTTATAGCTAGTACCTATGAAACAGATTGCTGTGTTCACTCTGAAGAGGATTATGAATACAATGAAATTGCTTTGGAAGAGCTTCCATAATTAATATGATCAGCAGTCCAGATGAGCTTGAAATGCAATAGATTATATAATTTGAAGTATGCTCTCTCAAAGTATTCTTTTTGGTGCCAACTGACTCATTTATATGTATTTGCAAGCTAGATGTCTGTTACAAGTTCTGATATAGGGAAGGAAGGAAGGAGACATGGAGTTATCCAGTTTTGTTCTTTAGAGGCAGCCATTCTGTATATACAGAATCTTTCATATTAATTTCTGGAGAAGACAAAGTGGCCAAGCTTATTTCCCTCAGGGAGTGATGAACTGTTGGTAGATATCTATAATTTTGCTGACAACCAGTGAGTTTGCTTGGATGCTGACACCAGGAAGGGTAACTCGTGTTCAAAGATCAGAAGTAGTTCTTGTGTTATTCTCATACACTACAAATATCTATATTCTACAAATACCTGGATAAAGACTTTGATAGTATAATCTATAGAAGTAAAATCCCCTCAGAAGGAGAAAAATAAAATCAGAGACACCCATTGATGTCATTGTCTTATCCCATAGTCTTTTGGAAAAGATAAAAAGACACTCCTCAGCCCTTCCACCTCCCAAGGTTACCTGCCTTGCTCTGCACTGTGATTCTTTCAGGGTCTACTGAAATGTCCATTTCAGAGACAATTGAAATTTAGGTCCAACAAAATACATTTCTCAAGTTTGGCCTTTTGCCCCAAGCTTAAGTCTTTCCCCCCAAGAAAATGAAGGACAGAAAAAGGTAAAGATTGCCTTAAGAACCCTGTGAAGGTTACTAATTACCATATTTTTGGACTATAAGACGCACTCCCCCCTCCAAAAGTGGATGGAAATGTCTGTGTGTCTTATAGAGTGAATATGGGCCTGTTTTTGGCCTCCAAAACCCTCCGTGGGTCCCATTTTTGCCCTCCCTGGCATCCAGAAGCAGTTTGCAAGCCAAAAATGGGTCCGTTTTTGGCCTCCCAAATCCTCCATGAGTCCCGTTTTCGATCTCGCCAGGGAGGGCAAAAATGAGACGTGCAGAGACTTAAAACAATTTTTTCTTGTTTTCCTTCTCTAAACCTAGGTGTGTCTTATGGTCCAGTGTGTCTTATAGTCCAAAAAATACGGTAACTCTCTTTCTGGTGTTAATCTGCCCAAAGTACCAAGCCTACTACTCACTGCCTAGCAGAGTTCCCTCTTATGTTTATTGGCCAGCAAGCCTGTATGAAGTACACCATTAGGTAGCAGGTGCTAGCAGAGGCAGTCCTTTGCCTCCTAGCTATTCCCCCTAGTTATATTTATTTATTTATTGAATGGGGAAAGACTGACAATTACGTGACATCCTGCCAGTCTCGATTCTCTAATCAGCTTCCATAAGTAGGATGAGGGAGGGAATGTCAATTTGTCTTTGCCTTAGGCTGAAAGTTTGGTTGGAAGCCCAGATTGATCATAGCAGAAAGTGATTAAATGTTGTGAATGTTCTTATTTAAACTAGTAAAAGCAGCACAGGTAGAATGCCTGTTTGATCCAAAGGCAGAATTCTGTCTGAAGTTTTTACATTCAATTCAAATAACAGTGTTGGAAGGAGCGGTTTAGCCTCTGAGTTCAATCTCCTGTTCAGTGGGCGAATCCAAATTAAACTATCATTGACAGATAAGTGTCTAGCCTCTGACGACAACTTCCCTGAGTAATTGTTTCCACTGTCAAACTCGTCTGAAAGTTAGAAGCTCTTTCCAAGATTGAACCAGAATCTGCCTTCCTTAACTTAAATCTATTGTTTCCTGTCCAATAGTTGGCTAGCTTATCTTGACTAGTTATCAGATATATTTCAGTTATCTGGAGAGAGCTATCATTGTCAGTCTTCTTAATATTCCAGTTTCTTTAGTCTCTGTAGAACTTATTTTTTGAGGGGGTATTTGTTGCCCTTCTCTGAAGTTCTCAATTTGTTTGAACTCTTCATACAATGTGCTGCCTGGAACTAGACACAATAATTGATGAGCATTCAGACCAATTCAGAATGAAATAGAACTGAGCGTTCCTTTGTGTATCAAGTCTTTTTCTATGCTTGAGAAACCATAATTCTGTTGATGTTGCCTACTCAGTTTTATCTGGTTACAATGCCAGGTCTTTCACATAAGTGCTACTCCCAAGCCAGACATCCTTTATACTGGTGCTCTTGAGCTGTTTCCCAAGTGAAGAATTTTTCATTTGTCTTTATTAAACTTCACTCGGTTATATTCAATCAATTTCTGTAATCTTACAACAGTGTTCTGAATTTTATTTTTGTCTTCTAGTTTATTTGCTAGTCAACCCAATCTTGTGTCACTTTCAAATTTGATAAATGTTTTCCCCTTTTCTTCATCCACATCATTAATAAAAATGTTAAGCAGTATAAACCCCTAAGATTGACACCAGCTAATACCTCATTCCAGTTTGGGTTTTATAAATGACCATTGTTTTTATGTGAGTCATTTATCTACTTCATTGTTATGTTAACTAGACACCAATCACCACTTGCTGATATAACCACACGTTAATAAATACAGAACATTATCTGCTGTGCATATAATATAGTCATACAGCATACATTAATTGACAGTGCAATTGAAGAAGTAGGTTTGAAATATAATACACTTTCTTATTAGGGTTTGTAGCAGAAACACATATATCACTTGTCATAAATGTAATAAAAATGAGATAAATGCATGTACAAATGAAGAACATATAAGAGCATAGATCTAAAAAATAAAAATATTGTGTAGTTATTAAAGAACTGAATGAAATTCCTTTTGGAGCTCAGAATGAAATAATTCCACCAAGAATATCCCTTTGGAGAATGAAATAATTCCACCAAGAATATCCCTTTAGAATTGGTTGTATTCCAGCAGAACAAAAATCAAACGCACTCTAAGATTCCATCAGAAGAAAATCTGGATAGAGAGGAAGAAAATGAATCCCAGTCCATTTATAGAAATAGATTTACATTTAATTTAAAATAGATTTACACTCCTTGTTTTGAACTGAAAAACAGTAGAACATGTGCATAAACATGATCTGCCAAAATTGTATTTTCATCTATCTGCTTTTCTACTCACCTGTCGTAAATAAATCTCCCCATATCAATGACTGAGCTTTCCCTTAAAATAAAATAAAAAAATGAAGGAAGTAATTTATTTGTAAGATACCTGAAGCAAGATCAAGACTACTGATCTCCCTGAACATTGTGATTTGCTACTGATCAGAATGTGTGCAGTATGCAGCATGCAAATGCCCTCTGAGCACACCCAGTTTGGCTCAGATAGATCAACGACTAGTGTATTTATCACCATCTGTTGTATGTGACGGTGGGTAGGCCATGGGACGGATGATGGATGAATTTCAGTGGAGGACATAATGGTTCGGGAACTAGAAGACCAATGTAAAGTCACATCCAGAGTAAGCATCTTTCATGCATCACCCTGGGAGAAGAAAGAGATAACTAGGTGAGGCATGTTAAGTCTCATCCAGTATGAGCATAGCCCTGGTGCTAATTGAGCACCTGAAACAGAAACTGAATGAGTTACATAACAAAAGTGAGCATTGATTATGTATATAATTTGACAAAGTATTTGACAGAGTATTTTTTTCTTACACTTCATCTGCTTTTTCCTCACCTAGGTTATTTGGTGTCCCTTACTTGACCTTCAGTCCACTGTGTTTAATCTTAATTTATCCACCAGAAATTGGGGGCAGTGGTAAAAAAAAAATTGGTGACAATGTTAATATGACACCCTCCCTTAGTGAGGAGGCTGTCAACCCACAAGCAGAGTCATGGTTTAGAAAGCTCATTTGAATACAATGTATATTCATGCACATGCATTTTTCAAGATTTATCAAGATTAAGACTGACAATGTGTGTGTTGTTTTGTTGAAAGTTTTTCTTGGCTGACCCAGGAAATAAGACATATTTAACATCCTGAAAATTATGGCTTTCTGAATGATACTTTCCAGAAGAGAACTATAAGCGGCAATTTTGAGGTGCTGAAAGGAAAGTTTACTCTCCTTCCCTATGGAATCAACAAATGGATATTGAGAAACTTGTCTTTTTATAGAAAGTTAAAACTTGCTTTCTGTGATAAGTGGGAAGGGAGAGGACTATATATATATATATATATATATATATATATATATATATATATATATATATATATATATATATATAAAGATCTTGTTGGAGGAGATGCCTTAAGGATTTGAAGACTGAAATTTATTGCAATAAGGCTTTAAAATACAGATTTGGTTGTTTTTTTGATTGATATTACCCCAGGAAGAGAAAGTGAGAACTTTGTTTTGGCTTGGACTGAGTGGTGACTTTGGGATTTTGGGACTGTTCTAACTTTTGAAACATCTTGGTTGTAAGAAGAAAGAGGAAAAAAAAGAAAAGAAAAGATTTATAATGGCTTTTTCTGTTGAGGAACTGAGAAAAGAATATGAACAAACAAAAAGAGAGGGCAAGGACGCTGTAAAGGAAGCTTTTCTCTTTTTAGAAATGGCGCTTGCTATTTATCAACAAACACAACAACAGATGGAGGCAGCAACAGAAGAAGAAGAAGAAGAAGAAGAAGAAGAAGAAGAAGCCATCTTTGATGAATCTCAAAATTTAATTAAGAAAGAGAGGAGAAAGAGAGGAAGGAAAATGAAGGACTTAAGATTTAAAAAACACCCAAGAAAGAGAAAAATAAGATGCAAAATCAATATAATGCTAGAAAACAAAAGAAAAAAGGAACACAACAGAGAAGGGAAGCTAACAAGGCAGAGGCTAGGAGAAGGGGGGCGGGTAGAAAGGCCTGGTGGGAGAAGAAAGAAAGGGAAAAGGTGGAAAAAAGCCACAAAGCTTTGAAACCAGATGGGAAAAGAGGAATTTTTTTTTAGGGACAAAGGGTAATGTATAATTTGTTTTAAAAAAAGATTCTGCAAGGTACATAAGATGGTACTGTAGCATTTGTATTAGAAATAGAAAATTAGAATGGTTTAAGAGTTAATAAGAGATTAAAATATTGAAATGTTTAGTAATGTATTTAATCATTTTGGATTTATTATTTTTCTTTTTTAAAAATTAGTAGATAGAATGTACCAAGCAGAATCAGATTGGGTATTAGGTGTTATTTTAAATGTTAATTTAGGGGGATGATAGAAAGGCATCATACTCTGATTAGTGATCTCAGGAGAAACTCTTTTTTCTTTTTACTATAGGGAATGAGACAAATGGATAATAAAGAATGGACAAAGGATACAAATATAATGACTTAAATTAAAATGAATTAAATAAGATAGAATTAAGAAGAGTGAAATGTGTGGAGAAGCTAATTTAGAAGATATAGAATGGTAAATAAAATAGGTAATGGCATGTAAGATGAGCATGAATATAATTGAAGTCCATGTAGAGAGAGGTTTCTGGGGCCAAGTTACTTTCCTAAAAGATCTTTTATATTTTTGTGTTTTGTGTGTTTATGTATGTGGGAGAATTAATAAAACCTTGCAGGAATATAGAATGAGAATAATGGTA
The DNA here is from genome assembly GCF_049901735.1 of Notechis scutatus. Classification (NCBI taxonomy): domain Eukaryota; kingdom Metazoa; phylum Chordata; class Lepidosauria; order Squamata; family Elapidae; genus Notechis; species Notechis scutatus. The sequence goes on from NC_142011.1 coordinate 84,418,903, forward strand.
ACCAAGTCAGAGAGAAATAGATGATAATTATAAATTGGATAAATATAGAGAAAAATAAGAATAGTGAAATTGGATAAGAGTAAAGAGTAATAAAGAGAAATTGGATAAGAGATATTTGTATGCTCATATGGAAATGGTCTAAAATAGAATTATATTGTATAAAATAATGTTTTATTTGACTTGTAAAATTTACAATGGAAAGAGGTTCATGTATTAATGGTTAATGATGGTTTGTTTGTCTTTAAAATTAATAAAATTTGTGTTGTTTTTTTTAAAAAAGAAGAAAATCTGGATAGAGAGGAAGAAAATGAATCCCAGTCCATTTATAGAAATAGATTTACATTTAATTTAAAATAGATTTACACTCCTTGTTTTGAACTGAAAAACAGTAGAACATGTGCATAAACATGATCTGCCAAAATTGTATTTTCATCTATCTGCTTTTCTACTCACCTGTCATAAATAAATCTCCCCCATATCAGTAACTGAGCTTTCCTTTAAAATAAAATAAAAAAATGAAGGAAGTAATTTATTTGTAAGATACCTGAAGCAAGATCAAGACTACTGATCTCCCTGAACATTGTGATTTGCTACTGACCAGAATGTGTGCAGTATGCAGCATGCAAATGCCCTCTGAGCACACCCAGTTTGGCTCAGATAGATCAATGACTAGTGTATTTATCACCATCTGTTGTATGTGACGGTGGGTAGGCCATGGGACGGATGATGGATGAATTTCAGTGGAGGACATAATGGTTCGGGAACTAGAAGACCAATGTAAAGTCACATCCAGAGTAAGCATCTTTCATGCATCACCCTGGGAGAAGAAAGAGATAACTAGGTGAGGCATGTTAAGTCTCATCCAGTATGAGCATAGCCCTGGTGCTAATTGAGCACCTGAAACAGAAACTGAATGAGTTACATAACAAAAGTGAGCATTGATTATGTATATAATTTGACAAAGAAGTATTTTTTTTCTTACACTTCATCTGCTTTTTCCTCACCTAGGTTATTTGGTGTCCCTTACTTGACCTTCAGTCCACTGTGTTTAATCTTAATTTATCCACCAGAAATTGGGGGCAGTGGTAAAAAAAAATTGGTGACAATGTTAATATGACACCTTCCCTTAGTGAGCAGGCTGTCAACCCACAAGCAGAGTCATGGTTTAGAAAGCTCATTTGAATACAATGTATATTCATGCACATGCATTTTTCAAGATTTATCAAGATTAAGACTGACAATGTGTGTGTTGTTTTGTTTAAAATCTAATCTGGCATTGCCCTATTTGGAAATAAAAACAGAAGGAAAGACTTGTATATTTGATAAGGAGTGGCTGAGAATCACTTTTGTATCTTGGTAGAAACATCAAGATGGTGGCCCACAGCCTGAGTTAGAGATGCTGACAGGAGAAAAGAAAGAAAACAATTTCTTAGGTATGAATGAGAAAAGCTTTCATCTGCTACTGCTTTTTCTGGATGAAAATGTTTTCCCTGAATTCTGCGCTATAATCCAGGAGTGGGAAAATGATTTTGCAAAGGGGACGCATGAGAAACTAGGACTGTTTTGGAGGGTTGAACCAACATACTTATTACATTTGATTTCTAATATCTGATTGACCTCACACAGGCTGGACTGGGACACTCAAAAAGAGTGGATGTGGCTCAGGGGCCATACTCAGCCCAGTGGGCGGTGGAACTCAATCAGAGTGTGCAGAAAAAGTAGCAACACCCTCAGGAAAATAGTGATGCCCAAATGATATGCACACAGTGACTGTTTCCTCTTTGTGTTGTGGCGTTGAATGTAAGTGCATATTGTGAATTCATATTGTGAATTTCGTTGTATGTATACTGTGTCTATATGTACAATGACAATAAAGAATTCAATATGTTGCAGTATTGATACAGTGAAATCACACAGATGCTTTTCCTGGAGTCAGCCATGCTCACAGCAGTGGTTATCAGTGAAAGATACAATTGGCCAACAATGAAAGTGTCTTGCCCCTGTTGGAGACTGACTCCGAGGGAGAGGAGGAACAACCGACAGGGAGTGAAAGTGTGGCTCCGGAGGTTGTGGAGGAGGCTGGGGAAGGGCAGAGGCCGGCTGGGCAGTCAGAGGAAGACCCAGGCCCATCTCCTCTTCATCCTAAGGCACGCAGGGAGGAATGGAGAAGGGAACAATGTGACTTATGGGAGAGGAATCGGCCATGATCCCCCTCATTGGCTGCAGCTGGGGGGAATAGTATGTAGGAGGGGCGTTTAAAACACAGCATTGCTAGAAGTAAAGCATGTTTTATTTCTGGTTGAGGTTTATCTTGGCTGGTGTTCTTCCAATGGACTGTGCCTTGTTATCTTCGTGAAGTTTGTAATTAATTATCCTGGTCTGTCGTGGAAATTTCTTCAGTGCGGTTTGTTTTGGTTTTTTATTTCTCCATTATCTGTTCTTTGAGTTTGGACTGTATTTCTTTCTTTTGGAGACTATTTTGGAAAGAGTTTAATCTGCAACTGAGAACAATTGAACAGTGGAGCCAAGTTGGAGGCATTAAAGGAAATTTATTTATGTTTGGGAATTTGTTACGTGTGTGCTGCTTCCCGGGTCATCACAGAAAGTGGGATTAGTGGGATTTAGCAACTCTACATGTCTATTAGATAGGAGTTTTTTTTACGATTACTCCGTGACCTTAGGTGTACTAAGTAACTTGGTTAACATTTATGGCTTTGTGACTGACTTCAGGCACAACAAAATATGCCACAATGTATTTTTTTAAAAAACGGTGACCCTAATTTTTGCATTCCAGACTGGTAACCCAATTACAGTAGGTTTAGGAAAGGAGACCTTGATTGGTGAAGAAGGAGCCTGATTTTACTAACAGACTTATGTAATATTATTGCAGAAGTGATTTACTAACTGCCAGTTGTTGTTTTTTCTTAGTTCCAATGTACAGGTAGTCCTCAACTTACGACCATAATTGAGCCCAAAATTTCTGTTGCTAAGTGAGACATTTGTTAAGTAAGTTTTGCCCCCTTTGAAGACCTTTCTTGCCAATTGTTCAGTGAATCACTGCACTTCTTAAATTAGTAACCTGGTTGTTAAGTGAATCTGGATTCCCTGTTGACTTTGCTTGTCAGAAGGTTGCAAATGGGGATCACGTGACCCCCAGGACACTGCATATTCACCGTCATGAATATGAGCCACATGTCAAGCGTCCTAACCTATGAGGATGCTGCATCAGTCATAAGTGTGAAAAATGGTCATAAGTTACTCTTTTCAGTGCTGTTGTAACTTTGAACAGTCACTAAATGAACTGTTGTAAGTCAAAGATTACCTGTAGTCTATAGTCCTGCAACATCTTGATTTTCCTCCAGACAAGTAATCCCAGGTTTGAAATATTTAGCTGTTTTGAGATTGGTCATAGTTAGCGCATAGCTACAGTCTAACTCAGGGATGTCAAACTCGATTTCATTGAGAGCCTCATCAGGATTGTGGTTGACCTTGGGGGCGGATGGGCATAGTCGGTTGGTCACAGCTGTCTGGGTGGGAGTGGCTGGGATGGGTGTGGCCAGTTTGATGTCATTCATGTTGTGGGGGGCTGTAGTAGCCCGGGCAGGGCTAGGGATCCATTGTCTCCAGCGCACATCTAGGGGACAGGACAGGAGTGGCCCCTCACTGGCTCCATGTCAGCCCCGTGGATCTAAGGCTGACCGCGTGGCAGACTGGATGGCTGCCACCAAATGGTAGATTAGCTCCCGGCTGGCCTGGAAACAGTGAAGTACCAGCCCCAGAGGGCAGATCTAACCACATTGCGGGCCGAATCCAGCCTGCGGGCCTTGAGTTTGACAACCCTGGTTTAACTGAACCAAAACACACCCACCCACAGTTAACACAGTCTTGGTTTCCTTCTTCCTTCACTGCAGGGTAAAGAAGATGTCTTTGACTGGTATCTAGGCAAAAGGGGCGCACGCATTTTTTTTAAAAAAAATTAAAATGTGATAACATTTGGAAATGGCTCAAGCAGACACCTTTCGGATTCATTGGAGTATAAGGGGAAGAGGTGTATCACAATCAGACTTGCAAAATTCTACTATTGCAACCAATCTCAATAAAACTTAATTTTAGCCTTCCGGTGGAGTTGATTTCCTGGTCTGTCCTATCTAATTGTGGCCGATGTCATGTTAGACTTCTGAAACAGTGTATTTGTTTGGGTTTTGCTCCATTCCATAATTAATACATACAGTACTTTTATGTCTTCTAATATATATTGACTTTAGACAACATAATGGAATAGTGTACTGCCTCTAAGTCCTAATGTATAATGTCTCAGAGGCAAGCTGAATGGGCACAACATAGATGAATGGTGAATTATCTTTTACTTCTATCTGGCAAGATTCTTACATTTATATGGTCATTAGATTTCAAAACTGAACCAATTTATGGGCAATTATTTTATCTGAAGTACTGTAAAAGGCAAATTTATTTAGTTAATTTGTATTTAACTGAATTTATACTCCACTAAACTCAAGGCAGCTAATAGCAGCCAAAATATAAGAAATAATTATTAGCCCATCTGATGCCACAAAGCCATTAAATGGAGTCTTGGTAAAATATTGCAGTTTTTTTAAAGTGTGTGATTTTTTACTATGCAGGAATTAGTATACCTGTTGAGACATACAAGGTTAGTAGCTCTTGGTGACAACTCCTAAACCGTAACACAAGAGTGCAGAGCTTTTTTCTTTAAGATCTCCAATACCTTAGCTAAAATTACCAGGATTTCTATTCCGGTCATGGACGTAGACCAATTCTAAAGCAGAGTTATTCACTATCATGCTTTTATGTGCAGAAGGAACAAAGCACTTGCATTAAGATCTTCTACATGCCAAACTTCTGCAAATATGTATTTTCCCAACAGCGTTGTTGCTGTGAAATAGGAGAGAGAATAGCTTATATAATTCAGTTGAGTAGGACCTGTTAGAGAAAATAGATTGGAGAGAGTTTATAGGTTTTGATTGAGGGACCTAGATATCTGCATTTCAAGAAACCACACTTAGAATACTGCAGCCAGTTTTGGTCACCATGTGTAAAAAAGAGACTCTGGAAAGAAAGCAGAAAAGAACAACAAAGATGATCAGGGGGCTGGATAATAAAACATGAAGAATGGTTGCAGGAATTGGGTATGGTTATTCTAGAGAAAAGAAGGACTAGAGATGATATGATCGCAGTGATCCAATATTTGAGGGGCTGCCACAAAGAAGAGGAGGTCAACCTCTTTTCCCAAGCACCAGAAGGCAAGAGAAGAAACAATGGATGGAAATTAATCAAGGAGAGAAGCAACTTAGAATTAAGAAGAAATTTCCTGACAGTGAGAACACGTCACCAGTGGAATGACTTGCCTTCAGAAGTTACGGGTGTTCCATCACTGGAGGCTTTAAAAAGCGCTGGACAGCCACTTGCTGGAATGGTATAGGGTCTCCTGCTTAAGCAGGGGCTGGACTAGAGGACCTCCAGAGCCCCTTCCAACTCTGTTATTCTGTAAAGAAATAATTCCCTCCCCAAGATGAGATAACTTGCAGCCCATCAAACTTGAATGGTTTACTTTGTTTGTATTTCTCTCCATGATGTGTTGCTGCTCCCAACCTAAAAAACCACATATGTGGGTAGTTCTTTTTAGTGGAATAAACTGCAATTTGGAAGTCGGATTCATCTATTATGGATGGAAAATTAAACTTCTCTATCTCCTCAGTGGCAATCCCTGTTTTACTTGCAGCTGTTTTGAAAAGAAATTAAACTTAAGTGAAAGAGATTGAAAGTTTGATCATAGATGTTCCCTTGTTCTCTTAAATTGAGGAGTAAGTGCCGTTAAAGAACACCTGCAGATACCAGATACATCAGGGAGATTTTGAGAAATTGGAGGAAATCACAAAGGAATATGAGAATTTTAAGCACAAAATTTGGGTGAGGTGGGAGTAGGTTGAAGGAGAGAGAAGCTGAGAAATATAATGACTATCGGAGTATCCCAGGACATGTTGATATTTATGACTTATTAAGTGCCCATATAGTGGTGGAGATGAGTAAAAATAAAATAGAATGGTATGCACTAAAAGATGACATAACTATCTGGTTGGCCCAAATCCTGAACAAAAACTCTATACATGTAGTCTTCAACGTACAACCATTCTTTTAGCAATTGCTTGAAGTTACAACAGCACTGAAAATTGTGACTTACAACGGTTCCTTGTCCCAAAGGTGCTTTTTCAAGAGGCAACTTGACTTTCTGGTTTTTCTTTGAAGATGTTTCCAAGCTGAAGGAAAATCAGAAAGTCCAGTTGCCTCTTGAAAAAGCACCTTTAGGACAACCATGACCTAGATCAGGGGTCGTCAACCTTTTGAACCTCAGGGACCACCAAACTTATAATTTTAAATCCCATGGACCAGAGACCATGGCAAAATCCCAAAAAATTCCCCACCCCGTTTTCCTACCAATCGATCATTCTTTCTTTGGGATCGCATAATAATGTCTCCAGCTCTGTTCTCGGGGGGAGGCTTTTGGCTTCATGCAAGGAAAGCAGCAGAAGCAGCAGAAGTCTTTCTTTCTCTTCCCCAAACTCTGCCAGAAATGAGTCTTTGTGAGACTTGTGCCGTCGCAGCCTCTTGGAGCAGGATGCCTTGCAGGGTCTCAAAGACTCATTTCTGGCAGAGTTTGGGGGAGAGAAAGAAAGACTTTTGCTGCTTTCCTTGCGTGCAGCCAAAGAAAGAAGTGGAAAGAAGCAGCCCGGTGGCCAGGCGAGGCACGTGGGGCGAGTGAGGCAAGTTCCCCACTCTGCCCTTTCCCCCCTCCCCTCACTACCTCGTGTTGTTTGCAATGCAAGTGATGCAAGCCTTGTGTTCCCACGGGCCATGTGGGCGGTGCAGCCTTGTGTTCCTGCGCAGTCTGGATTAATTGATTTGGGGGGGTGTTTTGGAGGTGACATTTCTCTGCGGACCACCAAAATTTTCTCACGGACCACCAGTGGTCCCTGGCCCACTGGTTGGCAACCATTAACCAAGATAACTGTGAATCTCCATAGACTGTTCCTTGTATTTAATGACTGTCACAGCACCCACATGGTCATGTGATCAAAATTTGGATGCTTGGTAATCGGCGTGAATTTACGATGGTTGCAGTGTTGCAAAGTAATGTAATCACCATTTGCAACTCCTCAGCTGGCTTCTGACATGCAAAGTCAATAGGGGAAGTGAGATTTACTTAATGACTACAATTTGCTTAACACCCGTGGCAAAAAAGGTTGTAAACATGCAACCGCCTTCCTTAGTGACAGAAATTGTGTTCCTAATTGTGGTCATAAGTCGAGGGCTACTTGTACCACAGCACTGAGTATATTTTAAATCTTAGCCTGTTTCTGAAATCCTAGAAGGAGCTGTTTAGCATTTGCAAGTAAAATAGCAGCAACTGAACCTGAACACCCGAAGAGGAAAGAAATGATTTGTTGTATTTGTATTTTATAGACGGTTTCACTTTCCCTAGTGGATTATTCCCCAAGCTGGAATCTTCCAGTTGCTCTCATATTTCCTAATCAAAAATCTTTCTATTTGGCTCTGCAGGCTGGAAATTATAGGCAATATTGTCTAGCACAGTGTTCCCCAATCTTTCCGGCTTCAAGGACCAGTGGTGGGGAGGAGAGAGGGTATGGTTCCGCACAGGGGTGGGATTCAAAATTTTTAACAACCGGTTCTGTGGGTGTGGCTTAGGTGGTGGGTGTGGCTTGGTGGTCATGTGACTGGGTGGACATGGCTCGGTGGTCATGTTATTGGCTGGGTGTGGCCAACTCAATATCTCTCACATTGAGGCATGCATTTCCTCGCCTGGCCTCTCAAGACTGTGGGGATGCTGCAACAGTCATAAGTGTGAAAAATGGTGATAAGTCAGTTTTTTCAGTGACATTGTAACTTTGAATGGTCACTCCACACAAGCAAAGTGCCAGCAAAGGAGGGGGAACAAACTCCGGAGAAGTTCCTGAGACAGGAAATCTAGTCCTGCCAAGAATGTAATAAGGGTTAAGGGAGAGGCAGTTTCTGTAAGCAACACCAGAATGTTTCCTTCCTGCCTTCCTTACAGGATTAGGCCAGTAATTTCTTCTAACAACCTGTTCTCCAAACTGCTTAGAATGTTAACAACTGGTTCTAGCGAATAGGTGCAAACTGGTAGAATCCTACCCCTGGTTCCTCATGACTGTTGGGCACTCGCACCTGTAGCTCACGCAAATGGAGTGCACACACAAGGCCATTGCTCGTGCAAGCATTTACCTACCACTTCTGTGGCCTGGTTCCAAAAGACTCAAGGTCTGGTCGTGGGCCCCAGCCCTGGGGTTGGCGACTCCTGGTCTAGCATACTCAGAAGATAAATTTTTAAGGAAGGTTGGTCTAGTGAAACTTGGGTGACACATTCAGTGTTCAGAGAACGTTTTTCTTTAAGATAGCAGACAATACCAGAACCGCTTCAATTGTGTTTCTGTATTATTTAGCTGCCAAAACTTACACCCTCATACTAAATTTCACATTCCATCAACATTGCTTAAAACAGTTGTGATTATGTTTTATTTGAAGCAATCATTGTTTTCTGTTGAGATAATGAACAGTTGATTACCGTCTACATTAACTGAGTATACACAGTTTTTCTTGCCTGGACAGATTCTTGTAAAACTGAGATTTTATAGATCAGTGTTGCAACTCTATGATGTTTTCAGGTTGTTTAGGACTTCTAGATCTATGTTATAACTTTCAGAATTTGGATAATTATTTTACTAATACAAACAGTATGGCTTTCAAAAAGATGTTAGTAACATAAAGATCATAAAGCGTGATTTCACTTCTCATAAGAATCAGTGCTGTCATCTTTCCTTTATATATTAACAATAACACTTAGACTTAAATACCACTTTACAGTACTTTATAGCCCTCTCTAAGCGGTTGATAGAGTCAGCATATTTCCCCCAACAATTTTAGGTCCTCATTTTACCCCCTTTGGAAGGATGGAAGGCTGAGTCAACCTTGAGCCTGATGAGATTTGAACTGCTAAATTGCAAGCAGTTGGCAATCAGCAGAAGTAGCCTGCAGTTCTGCATTCTAACCACTGCGCCACTGCAGGATAGAATAGGAATAGAAATAGAAATAGAATAAAATAACAGAATAGAACAGAACAGGCTGGGCTGCTGTGACCATTGTAAATACAAGCTGGTTGCGCCACAGTGGCACAGTGGTTAGAGTGCAGTACTGCAGGCTTATCAACTTATTTGGAATCATTTTCAAAATACAGCTTGGAAATAAAAATAAACTTTTTTTTAATAAGCATAATACCATCCCTCTGAATGGTGCTTTTCTTTAATAGAGCAATTGTAGAAGGGGGTGGAATATATTTTCTTCCATTTCAGAATTTAAATTAATGAATTCTTTCATTATGTTATGAATTTTTCTCTTTGATTCACTGATTGTGTTTCTAGTCTTCTAGACCAGTGATATATAACTTAACTATATTTTCAGAAACATCAACTAAGAGAGATTATATTGTTTATTGTGCTGTTTCCAGGTAACCGCCACATCCACTATCCAGACTTTTTTGTCTTTCTTACTGACAGTTGTTAAGTCTGGTGTGTAAAGTAACAGATGAGTGTCCATTTTAATTCTAATGTCCCAGAGTACTTTAGTTTTTTCATTGTCCATTACTTTGTCCATGTTGTAGTCCCACCAGTTCTTGCCTGTAGATAGGTATTCCAATGTACCATTGTTGCAACTTGGTCATGCTGTTGTTTGTAGTCAATCTGTGGGATCTTCTTGCAGCAGCTATCTAGGTGGTCCACTGTTTCCTCAGCTTCTTTGCAGATGCAGCATTTGCTATCCATTGCTGTCTTCTCAACTGTGTCGTATGCATTTGTTCTTCAGGCTTGGTTTTGTGCAGCCAGAATTAGCCTCTCTGTCTCTTTCTTCAATTTTCTATGCTATTAGCCATTGGCAGGTCTTCTTATTATCTGCTTTGCCTGCATTTTCCTGCTGGTTTGGCCATTCCACATTTCAATCCCATTACTGTTTGTGATTTTAATGCTACCGTAGCACATTTCTATAGGCCAAAAACTAGGCTAGGGGAAAAAAAAACACCATTATTACTCAAGGAGAGCATTGTGGTTCTTACAACTGAGAAAAACATCATGGAAGACTTTTTTTCTTCCAGCCAAAACACTTCTCTACTTTTGTCACTTCTCTCACCCTGCTACTTCATGACTAGCACTGAAGATGTTACCTAGTTTGGATAATGAAATGTTTGCAAGAAAACAGGCAAGGTCAGAGAATACTCCTCTTCATTTTTAACATGGAAAGAAAGAAAAGACACAGAAAAAAATAATTCCACAATAAATCTGTGTAGGGCTAGTTAAAGAATAATAATTTTCTTGTTAAAGGATATGCTTAGAATATCTAAGATGGTGCAGCCTGTGCAGATGGCAGCGGAATTGGACAGTGGGGAAGAACAGGGACCAGTTCTGGGGAGGATTCGGACGAGAGTCCTGCGTCTGATGCAGAGATGGGGCCAGGACCATCCGGGGGTGCTGACTCTGGAGTGCTGACTCCGGAGCGTCCAGAGTCTGGCAGCAGCGAGGCAGAGGAACAAGGCGAGCCTGTTCCCAGTGTGCGTGTGCACAGAGCTGCTAGAAGGCAACAGCAGCTAAGACAAAAGGGGCTACTTGGGAGTAAGGCTGGGAGGTGATTGCCCCTCCCATAAGGTATAAAGGACAGGCAAAGGTAGAGAAGACTTTGCAGGAAGCAAAGTCGTCGCTCTGTTCGGATTCAACCTTGAAGCTCTGTGTGGATTTTGTACTTCGGTTGGTTTTTTATAGTTAATTTGGCACTTTAGATGTTGGCAACAATTCAAAGGAGAGAAAGGTGGGTGCTTATTTCAAGGGACTGTTTGGGACTCATTACATCGCTGAGAATGAACATAATTCCCAGCGTTGAAATAAACAAGAGTTGTTTTAACTAAGTGTGTGCTTAATTACGGTTTCGAAAGCCTTGATGAGAACAAATGGTACAGGTAGTCCTTGACTTACAACAGTTCACGTAGTGACCATTCGAAGTTACAGTGGCCTGAAAAAAGTGACCCTTATGACCATTGTACCATCCCCATGGTCACATGATCAAAATTCAGACAGTTGACAACTGACTCATGTTTATAACAGTTGCAGTGTCCTGGGGTCATGTGATCACCTTTTGTGACTTAATGACAACACAGTCAGTGGAAAAGCCAGCTTCACCTAACTGTGTTACTAATTTAACAACTGCAATGACTCACCTAACAACTATGACAAGAAAGTTCATAAAGGGGGGCAAATTTTACTTAACAACTGTCTCACTTAGCAACATAAATTTTGGGTTCAACTGTGGTTGAGGGCTACCTGTACTAGAAAATGTTAATTCACGTTTTGAGGTTAAGTAACGTTAGATGTTCCAGTTAATGCCTCTTTGAGTAGTGTTTATTAAGCAGATAGCGTGTTGCTTGATAATCTGTTGGAACTGGTAGAAGCATAGTTTTGGAAATCACAATCTAGTTTTTGGGGTGTGAATTCCCCAGCCTTTCCTTTCCTTCTTTAATTATTTCTTCCCTCCAGTCTCTTTACGGTATTAAACACAGTAAGTATACGTACACCATCCCAATTATAAATGATATTTCGTGGATCCGCAGACTGCAGTTCCTTTTCAAGCCACATTCTGGATGGATTTGTTGAATAAGAACTTGATTCATATTTACTGCTGAACTGTAAACTCGAGTTAATAAATTGTAGATGCCCGGCTTAGCTATCATATTGTGCTAAAAGCAAGCAAATACCATTATATGGTAGGTGTAGTGAAGGAATTATAGTTAACTTTCACTATAATTAGTGCTGGAGTACATAAGGCTTGGCTTGTATTTACAAGGGGGAAAAGGAGGAATTTGTTTAGCTTGGCAGCTGAGGAATATGAGGAAATTACTTTCCAAGACTGGTTCCATCTTTTGCAAATTGCAGTTCTCAAGGTTTTCATAAAAGAGCAGAAGCAATCCATTCTCATGCAAGTTTCATACTTTATTTACATTGTAAAAAGTCTTGGTATTTGCTTTTTCTTATACAGCTGGTATAAAAATCAAGGCTGCAGAGCTAAATAGGAAGGAATAAATCTGGGCTACTGAACAAACCAGTGTTATGTTACATGTTAGAAAAACTGTAAATGCAGTAACAGTTACACGGCAATCTTGAAAAGCCCACTGATTCCAGAGAGTATCCCAGAAGTCCCATTGGTGTAAATAATTATATTAAAAATACATTATTTCATGAAATGTTATGTTTCATTAAATAAGAAATGATTTTAGGATTACTTTTATTCCTCTCATCTGTTCCACTAGCTTCTCTTAATTAGTACCATTATTATGATTATTATTACTTTGTTGCTTTGCATGTACACTGAGAGCTTATGCACTGGAGACAAATTCCTTGTGTGTCTATCACACTTGGACATTTTTCTATTCTATTGGGATGATTTCCTTGTGTGAAACAATGATCCAAAATGCTAGGCATAGGTATCTGGGAGCAGGCAAACGACAAAATGTGCATTACAACATTGTGATAACAATTCTACCTCTTGCTTGCATGTGTACAATACTGCAATGCAAGCATGAGAGGTAGTGTTTTCAGTATAATGTCATGATGCACACATCATTTTGGCATCATTGTGGTTAGGAATGGGTGCCTATGAATCAGGCAGAATCTTTTATAGTTGCTCAAGCTAGTTCGTATAATAATATCTCATTGGAGGTGTTCACACTTTCAGATGCTAGGTGATGAATGGATTATGGAAAATACAAGTTTTTGCCAGTGAGCCATTATTTTTAAGCAATGTAATGTGTTTTCAAGCCATGTCAATTTTCATTTGGACAATATTTTCAGAAATGTTTTTAAAATGTCAATCATTAAGCAGGCCAAATGGGCACCATAATTTATACTGACAGCAGTCTTGTTGCTTTTTATAGCCCATTTCTCATGCCTTCCATGTCTGGTATACATTTAAGATGTAATTTTCTAACAGAAGCATTATATTCTGTCGGGTTAGAAGTCAGTACAAGGATGAGCTAGTTGTATAAGCTAGTCTTCCCCAACCTTGTACATTCCTAAAACTTCCATAATTCTTATCATAATACTTAATATTTCTCTCTGAAAATGATGACAATTATGGTTCTGAATTTCTGAGAAAGAGGTTTCCCACAGTAGACATTTTCAAAAGTTTTCAATTTATAAGGACCTATTAGAAAAAAATTCATCAGAATGTAAGATCTGCAAAATGGCAGATCTAGCATAAATTCATGGAAGAAGCCATGTTTTTTTCCAGGCTGATTGGAAAAATTGCTGTAGTGTGATTTTTTTTCTTGTGCGATTGGAAAAATTCTATGTTTCAGTGAACTTGACTTCTTTTTGCCCTTTGGCTCTTATAAAGCTCCATCAGATCCTTATAGATCTGAAAATACCATGTTCTAAACACTGTAGAAATATATAGAAGTATATTGTCTGTGTGTATACTATGAGAAGATTTCATATCATCCATTATTATTATATCCATAATACAGTACATTTTTAATTGATCAATGAAAAGAAGGTGGGAAATTAGCCATATATTAGAAATTACACTAGTTATTGGTAATTGTTACTAGTATAATCAATACAATCAGTGTGGTCCTCCGAATATATAATGCAGAGAAGTCTTCAGTGAAGTAGTTAAATTGTTCTCTAGATTTAGTTCGACAACTTTTATTCTACTGAAGTGAATGAATTTGCCATGAATGATTATTATAACTAAAAACCTTTCTTTTACTTTTGACTTTTTTTACATCAAAGAAAGAGGTGTTTGCATAGCTAGAATGTAATTATCAACCAGTGTTAGTTAGCATCCATTTCTTTTGGGTTCAGTTGCTTTAAGCACCCTACAACGAAAAATTACATCTGTCCCCTAATAAGAGTTCTTGTAAGCAATACAAGGGAAGAGGAGAAGGACAGAGAATATTGTTTGCCAAAGAAATTTGTTTTTCTAAAAGGAAACATTAGGTAACTTCTGGAGTTTCAACTGAACATAAAATATAAATTTTATATTTATATTTATAAATATAAAATATAGTAGAATATTCCTAATCTACTATAATGGAGAAATAATCTTGACCGCTAGATAGTATCCAGGCTTAGATCTTGAGACATATTACTTGTCTGTAATTCGAGTCTCAACGACCCAAGGTTGACTCAGCCTTCCATCCTTCCGAGGTGGGTAAAATGAGGACCTAGATTGTTGGGGGCAATATGCTGGCTCTGTAAACGTCTTAGCGAGGGCTGTAAAGCACTGTGAAGCAATATATAAGTCTAAGTGCTATTGCTATTGCTACACATTAGGAGGCAGAGAATTTCTTTAAAAAAAATTGGCATGACTAGGTGCCATTAATATTAGCAATATGGATTTGGAAACTGGATCCATTTGTCTTTTGACCTTGTAGATTTTTCTTATGAATCAGTGCATGTACTCAATATTTCTTGTTCTTTCTCTATTATTTCTCCCATTGTAAAAGTTTCCCCTGAGAAATTCTGTCCTTCCTAGAAGGTGATAGGAATTTTTTTTAAGTGGACAAATAAGAAATCGGGGAACTTCTCTGAAGAACCAAATTTCTCCTGCCATGCGTGCATACAAAAGAATAGAAGCTGTAGATACTTTTGACCAAAACTAGGAATTTCTAGTATATACAGAGTCTACCAAAAATAAAAATGAATTCCTTGGTAGACTTGTTGGCCTGGAAAAGTTCCATCAAGTATCCCACACAAAATGCCTAGTTCATAGATCTCATCTTGTGGCACCAAGTTGATCATTGCATATATATGTACTGGGAGTCCCAGTTTCCCCTAACTATTCCTGCAGCATTATCCCAAGACCAGAGTTTGAATCATAATGAATCAGAATAAAAAAAAACCTTTCTTTGCAACAACTGAATGTTATTCTAATACTTTTAATAATCACGCAGCATTTCTGGTGAAGAAAAATGTATGCATTCCACATTGCCTTGGAAATATTAGATCCTGTAAAAATATTCTAACAACAGAAGAGTTTTTCTTGATATCTGCTACATATAAGTAATGTTAAAAGTCTCAGTCCCAAATATGCTTTTTTCAAGAGGTAATTGGACTTTGTTTTCCTTTCATTTCTCATCAGGGGTGGGATTCAAAAACCCCAGCAACTGGTTCTCTGCCCGGTTGCTGGGTGGGTGTGGCCATAGTGGGTGTGGCCTACTGGAACTTCTGGGAGGGCTATTTTTCGCCTTCCCCAGAGTCCGGGGGCTTCCCTAGAGCCTCTGGGAGGGCGAAAACGGCTTCCCCCTGGGCTCCGGAGGCTCTCCAGAAGCCAGAAACAGGCCCATTTCTGGACTTCCGGAATTTCTGGGAGGGCCATTTTTTGCCTTCCCAGAGCCTCCACATGGGCCCTGCACTTAACTGCATCCAAAATGGGTTGCATGGAGACTCCTGGGAAGGGCAGGACAGAGTGGGTGGGGCCAGCCAGTCGGTTCAACTACCGTTTGGTGAACCAGATGTAAATTGAACATCCGGTTCACCTGAACCGGCCTGAACCGGCTGAATCGCACCCATTTCTCATCCCAGAAGCTTCTTCAGCTCTGAAGAAGCTTCTTGGATGACAAGTGAAATGTCTTCAAAGAAAAACCAGTTCCCTCTTGAAAAAAGCACCTTTGGGACAACCATGACCTGGATGACAGAATCTCCATAGATAAAAATCTCAGTGTAAACAATTGAGTGTAACAGATGTTTAAGTATATGAGATGTGTGTGAGCTGATGAGTTACTATCCTTTTGCTATATACCAGTTGCTGAAAGATTGTATTGATTAACACATTTTACACTCTATGGTCTATCTTACACCATCCAGAAAAGAGACATAAATTATGAGTTAGGTATACTTTATCTGCCATCATCTCTGGTGGAATGATGAGCATGTCCCTATGGGAAGACAGATTTTTCTATTCGCACAGCATGCAAGTATCCTTATCTTAAATGAAATGAGAAGAGAGAAAGCAGTGATCCCTAAATCTTTCTGTCTCATTATTTTGTTGGAGCCTGCTACTCCATTCTCCTGTCAAGGAAACCTCTTTGTGCCATCAGGTTTCTGCATAAACGGCCATATGCTTTTCTTAAAATCAGCAAGCCAGTGTGAAGAGAACCGAGTTGTGTGCAAAGAATTTCCTTCTGACCTCTCATAGGTAACTGGCTGCATGACTTCACATATAGGGGAGTGGATCTGTGAATGAGAAACTGTGTTTTCTTAATTTCAGCTGAAACCATTTGTGGTAACCTCATTTCTTCCAAGTAACAATTTACGAGCATTTATGCCACAATAAACCAGGCTCTATGTTAGTAAAAGTTTCTTATAAATAAAAACAGTGCCTGATTCTAACATTGTTTTGAATGTCTTCTATCGATAGCATTCTCCTGTTTCTTGTTAGCTTCCTGTAAAATAGTCTTTGATGCTCAGAGGATTAAGAATTGATTCAGCAGACTGAATCTGCACAAATGTGCAATTTCTAGTAGCGTTGGGCTCATCGCCTCAGTTGAAAAATAGAGTTGTATTCAGGCCGTGTCCCTTAATCAATGCAAAGCATTTGCTGTTGCAGAGACTTTTATTAACATGATGGGCAGAGAGGGGATTGATAGAATTCTGCCAAAGATTAATTCTAACTTTCATATTGGGATTGTTTTTATAAAGAAGATGTTGTTGCAGAGGGAAGTGTTATAACTCGCCTGTGAACCTCATCACAATTCTTTAAACAGGCGGAATTTGTTTTATTGCTTTGTTTGTTTTGAACCTTACTGAATCTTTTGAGTTTTCTGCAGGTGATGGTAACTAAAATTAGCATAAAAAGTAAAGGAAAAAAACCTCAAGAAAAACAAGACAATAATCTTAATGCCTGATGATAGATGAAGGCTCTTTCAAGCAGCTACAGCAGAGAATCAAAGTCCCTCCCTTTGATATTTAAAAGCTCTCACAGGCTGTTACAGAGAGGAGGTCAGCTTAATATCTAGATCAGGAGTGTCCAGATTTGTAAACTTTAAGACTTGTGGTCTTCAAGTTCAGCTTTGCTGACTGGGGAATTCTGGGAGTCCACCAGTCTTAAAGTTGCTAAGGTTGGACATCCTTGATCTAGAGCAGAGGTGTCAAACTGGCGGTTTGTGGGGTGGATGCGTCATGCACAGGCCACGCCCATCCCAGCTCTACAAAGGGAAAAAAGTTGCGATACGTCACACGACGGCAATGTGGCGTGATGAGTTTGTCCCCTGTCATTTAGAGGGATACTACTCTGCGATGCAATAGAAAACAGACTTTCTAATCTTAGTTCCACTCACTCACAGAAAGTGGGGTACCCCAAGCAGCTGATCCAAGCACATCCTGCTTGCATAGATTACATCGGGTTAAGTGGTTTGGCAAGTACTTGGGAACCAGGCCATGTAATGCTTTTATAAGTCCAAATTAGCACTTTGAATTGCAATTGATTTCTTGCTGCATTGCCTACCCCAGCATGATTCAAAATAACAGCTGTGTAAATTGAATGGACGTAATATGACCTCTCCCCTCCAGAAAGAAAAAAAAAGAAAGAAAGAAAGAAAGAAAGAAAGAAAGAAAGAAAGAAAGAAAGAAAGAGAAAGAAGAAAGAAAAGAATGGATTGATAAAGTTAATAATGGTAGGAAGCAGCACAGCCTAATTACTGAAATAATTAACTAATAAATCCAGCTCATACTTAGGATGGGAAATGATTGATCTTTTGTAGAAAACTAAACATTCATTCTCTGTTCGGAAGTCTGAGAAATGAATTCCAACCACTCATGTTCCTGAATCCACTTACCTTTAAGAAGATTGGACAGAATCTCTGAATTTAAATTTTAGTACAGCATTTAACCTTTGGTGATGTTCATAAAGAAAGTATGCAAGAGAGGAAAAGGGGACATGGAAATTATTCCATTTTTAGCTAATAACACCAGCCACCCCGAGATATAGACAGGTAGTCCTCGTCTTATGACCACTATTGAGCCCAAAATTTCTGTTACTAAGTGAGACAGCTGTTAAATGAATTTTATCCCATTTTACGAACTTTCTTGCCACAGTTGTGAATCACTGCAGTTGTTAAGCTAGTAACACAGTTGTTAATTGAATCTGGCTTCCCCATTGACTTTGTTTGTCAGAAGGTTGCAGAAAGTGATTTACATGGCACTGCAGCTGTCATAAATATGAACCAGTTGTCAAGCATCCGAATTTGGATCACATGACCAGTCTATGATGACCCCGGGGCATGGCACAAAGGCAACACAGTCAGATAATCAGTAGTTTATTAGCTCCAACTTGTCCTGGTTACCTTCTGGGCTGGAGGAAAACTCTCCTAAGAATAGCCTTTGGCTGCAGAGAATCAAGTCCAAAATGTTGTCAACAAAAACTGTAACTATAAGTCCACTCAAGGCAAGATGAGGTAATTAGTCCGGCAGGGCAAGAGAAGGAATTCCAGACGTGAAGGAACGGCAGTAATTCAACCCCTTTGGAAGGATGCCAGGAACGCAGATAACCAAAGTCAACACAAGATAAACTCTCGTTTGTTCCCATCAGACGCCACACTCAGCTTGCATCTCTTTTAAACTCTCTTCCCAGGTGTTTCTAATGAAGGGAATCAGGGGCCTTTCCTCCCCGTAAGCCACACAACCATGTTGCTCTCTTCTTGGTTCCTCCCTGTGTGCCCTAGGATGAAGAGGGGGTGGGCCTGGGTCTTCCTCTGAAATCCCTCTCCCTTGTTCTACCTCTTCCCTGCTCTGCCCAGCCGGACTTTGCCCTTCCCCAATTTCTTCCACAGCCAAAAAAGCCACACTCCCACTCCCTGTCAGTTGTTCATCTTCTTCCTTGGATTCAGACTCCGACAGGGGCATGACACAGTATGAAAAACAGTCATAAGTCACTTTTTTCAGTGCCATTGTAACTTCGAATGGTCACTACATGAACCGTTGTAAATCAAGGATTTACCTGTATTGTTGGTACCTGGCCATGCGTTTTCTGAAAAGAGGCACTAACTCTGGACCCTGTAAATCAGCGGTGTCAAACTTGTATCATCACAGCAGCATCACATGATGTATCGTGACTTTTGTTTCCCTTCGCTAAACCGGGCATGGGTGTGGCCAGCACATGACGCATCCAGCCTGTGGGCCACAAGCTTGACAGCCCTGCTGTAAATAATAGTCAATATTATTATGGGCGATATTTCTCAACTTTGGCAACTTGAAGATATGTAGACTTCAATTCCCAGAATTCCCCAGCCAGCATTCCCTAGCTCAAATTCTGGGAGTTGAAGTCTAAGTTGCCAAGGTTGAGAAACACCGGTCCTAGGTGTCTGTAGGAGAAGTTAGGGATGAGCAAGTGATGAAATATGCATTATGATACACTATCCCTTAATGTAGTCTTGTCATGTTGCCATGATGTCTGTCACTGTGACATCATCAGGTTTAGGAAGTCATCCATAATAGCGGCACTTTTCCCAAATCATGACTTCACTTTGAAATAATCAAGTAACCCCATATTTTTCTTTTAAGGCAGTAGAAGTGATAATTAAAATAGAATTTTAAGAATTATTTCAGAACCATGTGTATAGCCACACAGTCTAGTTTACATGCTGTTGTGTGAAGAAAGTGTAGAGTGATTCTAATTGATGTTTTGCCCACTCCCTTTCCTAGCGGTGTATTATTGTGATATTGTTGTCTATTATTATTTGTTCTTGCTCTGTTGGTTTTTAATCTTTGCTTGTCCACTTCGAGTTGGTAACTGCAAGATGGGTGGCTACATAAATTGAATGTCGATCAATAAATCTTACCAAGATGTGTTTATAGAAAATTGTGTTTTGCAGATTATTGTTTTAAGCTCCACTAATTGTCTTTATATGACATACTGAATCACAAATGAACAAAGTACGTTTCAACTTAGCCAGCCTGTACCCTTAGTTTATAATTCAGGAGAGCAGTAGCTTTCTTGGATTCTACAACTAGAAATCTGGGATCTTTTGTATGCAGAGCATGATTTTATTTTACCCGAGTTATGTTTTTTTTAAAACTTGCTTTTCATGGCAGGCAATACAATGCATTCTCTGTGGAATTCAAAACTTGTAGGGCATGGCTAACCAAAGAAAATTCATCATTCATTGCATGCAATATATCTATGTTTCAGAATTCATTTTATTATAAATGTATTAACATCAGAAATTCTATTTATAATCTGAAGCGCCAATAAAACCTGCTCATTTCTGGATGCATGGCCACTTGTGTTGAAACCTACAGCATGAATTGGCTACTCATTCCTTGCTGGGTTTTTCCCCCATCACAGAGCAGTTTTGAGAGCTGGTTGGACAGCTTGTCATTTAATAGGACATGACTCATCCAATTCTATTGTCTTTCGATAATTTAGAATGAAATTTTGTACTTGCTCTATAAATCAATAGTTATAGTTAATAGCCCTCAACCCTCTCACACACTGACAGGACGCTAGCCAGATGAATACCGATGGATGCTGATAGGCAGAGGCAAAATTTCCCCCCTTATTTTCCTTCCCCAAAACTAAGCCCAACCACATAGATTCGTAGCGAAGCACAGGTATCGAGCTAGTTATTTTAATATTGAGTTGTTTGTGGAGTCTGTGATGATTCTCCACTCTCCCGGAATAACATAGTCTCTGTTGGTCTTTGCCAGCCAGTTTGCAGAACATATTATTTTTGTGGCCCAACTGCTGAATATTTTGTCAAACTTGTATTTTCCTGTTTTTTGCATTTGGGGCTCCTAAAAAAAAAACTAATTAAGAGAAATGGTGATACTTTAAGACCCCATAAAGATATTACATAATATATTATTGCAATTAGACCTAGACAACCATTTCAGCCTACAAGAAGATGCTTATATGCCATTGGATGTTTTTCACACAGCAAGAACAAAAAAATATGACATCATATTGATGTATAAAAATTACATCAGATGGATTCAAGCCTACTCTTCTCTGATACAAAGAGAATATTTTTGTTTGCACTTTTTAAAATTTAACTATTTAGTCACATGATCCTGAATGGTACAGCTGATATCTACAGCAAAATCTATATTTATTTATTTAAAAGATAAATAAATTTATACCAAACTATGGGCAGCTCCCAATCAAATTATCTCATAGGTTGGCAGAGAAATAAAATGAAGATGTTTGGTCCATATCAGATCTGCAACATAATCTGAGCATATAGTCTTATAAATATCTGGAAGAGCTCTGGATATCACTTAAATGTCATTGATGTTAGTAGATTATTTTATCCATTATATTAGCAATATATTAACCTTTAGATTAATTCGTGAAATGTTTCCCAATGACCAGATCTGTGAAATCTATGGTTTTCATCATTCTCTCTGGTGCTATATTTGTTTTAGGAATTCACTGATTCAAAAATATTTTTCTTTCAAATTCATATTAAAAATGTCTCTGATAGACAAAGAAGCAGATTTCTATACAATGCTGCAAGAGAGCCCATGAGAAGAAGATGCATGACAAGAATAATTTAACATAAACTCTTTGTGACCTCAATCAATCAGAAATAGCTAGTCATATTTAAAACACATTTTATCAATGCACTCAACAATGGAAAAGTCAGAAGGAAGGTTCTTAGCTCACATAAAAGCCATTTAGAACAGAAAGTAGGTATTAAACCAAATACGGTAACTTTACAGAAAAGCTTTAGAAAGAAATCTCTGGAAACAATCAATGTTACTATCAGCCAAAAACCATTGCCTTCATTGTTTGGATTCCAATAAGTATGAAATTGAGGCTCAGCGATAATCTGAAGTTTGATCCCCTCTTTTTACTGGTGTAATAAAGACTTGAAGACTGAGGAATGAAGCCAGTTAGTGATCCTTGTGCATCAGACATTCATAAATAGTATGGATGAGGGTTTCCATAGAAATGACAACCTGTATACATAATGAAACAGTGAAGATTTTCCTGGGAATCTTTTGTAAGACTGGTATATAAAAGCAATGGAAATGTATATGGTCTTCATAAAAACATACTCTATTTAGGAATATCTGGGATTCACACTATTTGCTCTTGTGCTGGAATGGGACAACTCATCACAGCCAATTTGCTGCAGTCAACTTGACACGGGCAATTTACCTCAGCCAACTCACCATGGCCAACTCACTGTGGGACAACTCATCATGGACAACTCATCGCGAGACAACTCACTGCAGGATAATGTAACAATTCAATGTAATCATTTAAAATAAATAAAGAAATATTTTAATTTTTGTCATTCACATTTCATTCTGTCCCTCCTTTTGCATCCTTTCTTTAATGATTCTATTCCACCATTACTTTGATATTAGTGTAACTCTTGTCCCCAGTGAGTTGTCCCATGGCAACTTGGACATGGCAAATTGGTCGTGGTGAGTTGTTAACAGACCTGCTCCGTGCAGTAGCTATGGTGTTCCATGGTTATGTTTCTGAATGGGCCACATGATATAACCAGTGAAATGTCTTTTTATAGATGAAATACAAAGGACTTTGTTCCTTGAAAACAGAGAACCACATGTGTATTATTTTTATGCAGTGAAATGATGGGTAAGCATATGTCAAGGGAAAAAAGTAATGAGTTTCCATCTGTTTATCTTGGCATTCAGCTTTGCAAGATGTAATGATAGTTTAGCTTGTTTATGGAGAGCTGATGGATGTTCCAGGCTGTTCACAGTGAAACATGGTTGATGGGCATTTTTTTGTTTCTAATCATAGACAATGCCTGTGCAATGAAAGAAGTATAAAAATGTCCATCATTTCCTTCTGGGCATACTGAGTTTGATTCCACTGATTGGTGTCATCCCTATAACTAAAAAAGTCAATGACAACTCTTAAAATGCAATAGTCAAGATGTCCAATTCCGAACAGGACCATATGTTACAAATCACAATGTTGTGGGCAGTAAACTGGGACTTCCATTATTATTAATGATGCAATTGAATCATTCCACAATACAACATGAAGTCTGAAGAACAGATGGAATCAGTACATAGGCATCTTGTTGGATGGGAACTATGGATGAATGGATAGTAGGAATTCATGTTTGTGGTCATCAAATATTTATTATTTATATTTAAAAAAGTCATAGCACATGTGCTAAGAAGAGTTAGATTTATCTAATGCCAATAATTAAGAATTATTAGGACTAACTAAATTATCCTAGTAGGGAATAGCAACGTGGACTTGTTTAAAAAAAACCTGAAGACTGCAAACACAATATTTTTGTGATGTTTACTCCCTGTTTATATTTGAAGCCATGATTGTAGGAGGGCTCTAGATCAGTGTCCCTCAAACCTTTGGGCACCAGGGACCATTTCCATGGAGAAAAGTTTTTTCTGTGGTTTGGAGGGAGTGCGGTTTTGCAGGCTGCCTGAATCCCGCGGATGGGGCTTTGCTTGTTTGCGTGGCACAGTTGTTGGCATGCCATGGACCTGTGACAATCCACAGAGTAGGGTTGGGGACCCCTGCTCTAGATAACGCTGCCTCATGCAATAGACTAAAGTTTCAATAGCTCTGGAGGAGATGGTCTGAATTTCTTGCGTTGGAAAAGCTGTACTCTTTAACATTTTTTACTCATCAGCTCTGTTTTATTGCTAAATATAATTTATGTTGCAGATTAGATGGAGATGGAGATTCGAAAGGATGAGCAAGATTGGGAAAGGAATTCCTGAATTCTGACATCTTTTTTCGGAAACATCAACCAAACCATTTTTTTCAAATGGAAAATTAAAATTTGGAGGATTCTTTTTCTTACATGTTATCAACGATTTTATCTTTTCCTATAAGGCTTAGAAGTATTGAAATAGCCATCTACTCCCTCACAGTGGTTTGCATTAATTATGAAATAATTTATACAAGACAATATAGCATACGGTATTAGGCTATTAGGACTGTTTGGCATTAACAGGGAAGCCTCTCTTTAACCAATGAATCATTAAATAGGGTATTGCAGGGATTTACTTAATTGGCATGTTTGGGTTATAATGCAGACTGTGCAAATCACACCATTTGCATTATTTTATGTCATTTGAGTTATGGCTTTCTACAAACGTGTGTGTGTGTGTGTGTGTGTGTGTGTGTGTTATATCGCAGCAGAATTTGGTCCACCATGCACAAGGTAATATATTTGGGCTTCACTGAATCAGATATTATGTCTATAAAATGAGGACTGGTGTCTTATGTGTTTCAAATCAACAAATACAGCAATGTATTTTTATGTCACCACAAAGGAATACTTAGTGATTCTCAGCCCAGTAAAATGTTAAAAAGAACTTGCATTAAATGTAGTAATTGTATTTTCATAAAATCTACTTGATTAATCTGCCAGAAATCTATTTGACAAGTGAAGCAGTAATAAATCTATGATATCATTTTTTAGATTCATTCTTAGAAGTAGATCAAGGAAGCAATAGAATGATTTTATATTAATTATAACAGAGCAGCTGTAAAACTAGTTTTACAGAATTATGCTAATTTATTACACCTTGTTTTAATGTCACAAAAATAAGCACCAAAGCATTGTTAAGTAGCACCCATATTTTTCTGTCATCACTAACCTTAAAAATTACATTTTCCTTTTTAAAAAAAATATCATTGATTGCTGTTGAGAAATTACTGATGAAACAAGAGTGGAGATTTTGTTAGAAATTTGAAATACAGTTATAATGTGATTTGTGATGTGCAATTACCAGACTCTTAATTCTATATTAATTCATTTATATTTGACTACAAAAGATAGTATGAGAGCTGTTTGTAAGAAGATTAATTAAATTGAGGATATCTTGAAGGAAATTTTGTGAGAGTGCAATTTTATGCCATCCATCCAATACATTATACAACATCTTCTACATATGAATGTTAGATAATGGCTGGTATCATATAATACATATTTATATTCATATAATATGTATTTTAATAATGCAGTGGAAACATGCAGTTTTATGAGTATGATGATATCTAACTCTGGTGCCAGTTCCATTTGTGCTATCAGATACTTTGTGAATTGCTATAGTAGACTTGTTTGACTTTACATTCTGTAAGTTGTTATGCTCACTGTTGCAACTCATCAAGAACTACAGTCTAGAATTAAATTTACAGGATTAAGTAGTGAAGGGAATATGAACTGATCTGCTTTCTCTGGTACCAAAGTTGATTTTAAATAGCCCGTGCATATTCCTTGATTTGCAAAGAGACAGTGAAATTAGTTATTGGCCCAAAATAATAGTATCTGTGAGGTAGCATCTTTCTAACATAAATAGCTTTTGCTGTCTGCATATTAGCTGCCTGTGAATTGCATAATGTTTATATTTTAACCTTGTGCAATTTATCTCTGTCATTTCTGTTTGTTAAAGATTCTTTGCTACACTGCCCCAAAAGGCCCGAATGATCTTCATATCTTCATATATTTTAATAAAAAGCTGAAAAGCTTGTTAATATTGTACACACAAAAATAAAGTGTAGGGTTGTTTTTTATTT
This sequence comes from Notechis scutatus, assembly GCF_049901735.1. Lineage (NCBI taxonomy): Eukaryota > Metazoa > Chordata > Lepidosauria > Squamata > Elapidae > Notechis > Notechis scutatus. The sequence continues at coordinate 84,444,544 of NC_142011.1, forward strand.
GGGGTGGGGGAGAAACATTCAGTGATGCATAAGTAGACTTCTTGCCTTGCTTTTCCCTCTATCCAGTAGCGTTCTATGTTCCAAAATTTAATTAGATTTTGATGGGATGAAGAGATTTCAGATAAAAGCAGGAATTGGTTGATGGAGAAACGTGATCAGCATAATACAAGCCATGAGAAATCTAATGTTCATGCTATTTCCAATTAAGGAGTACTTCAGTTTAGCCCAACAGTCTGAATGAGAGAAAATTCATTGTGGGCTTGTTGATTTAGAGAAGGCATGTGATTAAACGAATAGACTTGAAATATGGAAGTTTGTGCAGAAATATGGAGCTGAAGGTTGTTTGCTGGTTATAATAAGAATGGAGTATGATGGCAATAAAGTGTGCATGAGACTGTGGAAAGCAAAATGTTGAAAATGGTTCAACAACAAGCAGAAAGCTAGATAAAGATGGATGACAATATCCTTCTAGTTGCTGAGTATATTTATAGATAAAGGTAGAAGGAATACTTCTGGTGATGATAGAAATGTGTTGATTGGAACCAATGATGTGCATGTATTTTTAATTCAGACAGTGCCAAGTTGTTGGCTGAGAATGAATGATTTGTAGCAAATGCTAGTTTGATGCAGTGAGGAAAATTAGTCTGAAAATTAAGGTATCAAACTGCAAGCTGGAGAAGCAAGAACTAGCACAAGTAGGTGGGTTGGTGTATGGCGTTTTCTTAAAGATGGGGGGAAATGAACAAATCTCAAAGTGTGCAAATGCTGATAGAAAAATAGTAGATCGTGCTTTTTCTGCCTTTTGTCTAACATATTTTACACCAAATGGAAGAGTTCCCAGTTTCAGTCTGTCTGAAGCAAATTCTACTTTCAGTCTTAGTGTGTATTCTAATCAATAACATAACTAGTTAAATTGACCCGCAAAGATATTGTATTCTTTTCCCTCACTAGGAGGGAAAGAACTGCTTATGAGGAAATTAAGCAAGGCTTTCTGCATTTGTTCAAAGCAGCAAGGAAGGATGAACAAGAAAGTGCCACAGAAATGGTCTCAAGGGAACAGTCAGCATAATGCACTTGGAATTGCTGTGGATGGTTGCTTTGTTACTTTGCTAACTTCCCAGTGTTCTCACCTCACAAATCAATTTCATTTAACAGAAAGCTTGTTTCTCATGCAAGAACGTAAGCAGCTATGGTGGGTTTTTCTTCCAATCAATATCTGTCAGCGTTTTAAAGTGGATTTCTTTGAGGTGGCAGGAATAACCAGAAGGGGCAAACTTCTCTTTACCCCTCTTGGTTATCCAGAGACCAAGTCTTCAGGGTATTCCTATAAAGTATTCCTTCCGCTCTTAGTCACTCATGCCCTAATCACTTCAGATGTCCTATTGTAACACACTGAACACGAAGCTGTCCTAGTGCAAAATGCAGCAGTGTCGTCATTCTGTAAGTGTGACACCTTTGCTTCACTAACGGCATTGGTTGCCAGTATGCTTGTAGGTTCAATTCAAGTTGTTACAACCTGTACAGTCTTACATGGGATCAAGTTACATTTATTTGTCTATCACAAACCTGGACATTTTATTACCCCAGGACCATATCTGGCCTTTTGGCTGTCCCCGTCTAGCCCATGTGAGGTCAGTTGAAATTAGAAATCAAATGTAAATAAGTGCACTGCAAGAGAAGAAGCCAAATTGGGTCATGTCTGCACAGTTGGTCTTCTAGAAGGCCCTCAAAACATGATTTTTTTCCAATTGGCTTGGGGATTCCTTGATCCAGTGGAGCTTGCTAGATGGCTGTATGTCATGTTTATTAATCCTCATCCTCAATGAATACCTCAACACCATTAATCACACTAAAACTAAATGTGGAGTTTCCCAAGATGACTGTCCTGGCACATGTTGGGCAAAATGTGTAGACAGTGCATTTGTTGCACAAATGGCTCTAGACTTATGCTGGGTTTCTGCAATGCACCTTACTTCATAAGCTTGGCAGCCTTTATCAATGAGGCCATGCCAGGTAGAGCAATTTTGTGCCAGCATTACTTAGGCAGTTGGGTGTATGTTAATCCACTTTGTAAGGCCTTTCATGTGTTTTCCAGCAGAAAGTTTCCCCCAAAGGATTTCTTATGAACTTATCCAGCATAAGGAGGATGTTACTTGCCCAATGGGTCTGTGCTCTCATTAGCAGTGTGTGGTTTGATGCTAGACTTGCTATAGAGAGAACTTCATTGTCTGATATTTTACATAGTGATTTGATGCCTAATATTCTGTGAAGACAAGTCATGTGGAAATGGTTAAGTGTCTTGCCCGTCTTTGATACACAGACCATATTTCCCAGGTATACAGAAGGGTAGTGAGTATCACAGCTCTGTACCCTTCAGTTTTGCTGCTGCAGTAATCCTTGATGTTCCAGACAATGGAGTTCAGTGTACCAAAAGCAAAACGTAAATCACCGAACTGGTAGTTACACCAGTCCGATCCCATCTCTGGAAAGGATCTAAATGTATGCAGTGTCAAATACTGGTGTTGAGTTTATGTTCAGCCTGCCTCTTCTATGTCAATATACTTCAGAAGCTCAGCTATTAATGGTGAAGGAGGAACTAGATAATAATAGTTTACTGAACTATCTACATTTTTGGTCACATTGGAACCATTTCCAGGACCGTTGATTTCACTTCTTCTGTCTTTTAAAAATACCCCTTTTCTATCCTCATCAAAAGTAAGGTGGTTCTTCTGAATTTTCCCATATTTTGAACAATCAAGAACTATGGTCCCATTTTTGATATTTTTTGTAAAACATCAATAGTACTGCTAGGCAGAAAAAGAGCTTTTAAATACCCCTTTAATTGCAGATGCTCACCCAAACAAATAAAGTTATCAAGATGCATTCCAGAACAATTCAAAAGCAAGAAGATGTTGCAGACTTGTGTGTAGAAAGAGTAATAAAATGGGTGGTTGCAGAATAGGTAGAGGGAAGGAGGAAATAGAAATAAAGGTAGAATGTTTTATTTCTGCAGAAGGCACACTGAGCAAGATGAATGTGAGCATCAGCTGGCAATTTGATTATTTTATTTCTGTGTAAACTCTGTTATTTGTTTGAAATCAAGAACGAGCTAAATGAAAGATTTATAATTTAAATGTGCTAATATGACCCAGAAATACTTTTCTTAATTGCCTTATTTTGATTCTTGAAAATTAGTGCGGATCCATAATGCTGCTTGATCTGTTTAATGGTGATGCTGTTGACATGAATACTCATCTCAATTTAGGTCTTCAGTTTATTTGTAAAATGTATAAGCCCCATGTCGGAACAAAGGAGAATATAGGGACAAGTATGGTAGATCTGGTCCTCCTTTTTCATTCTCTAGTTACAGAAACAAACATGTCCAGAAAAAGGAAATTTTATGTTACAGTTAATCATCCACATTACCTAGACCCCTTTCAGTCAGGATGCACAGCTAAAGTTCTAAAAGGCCATTGATTGCACTTGTAGACCATTTGTGATGAGATCAGGGTGGTGGTGCAACCATCTGACCCTCCTTAATCTCTCAACAAATTTTGATTCTTTCATCATGGTATCCTTCTAGATCAGGGGTGTCAAACTCGCGGCCCACCAGCCGGATGCATCACACACTGGCCATGCCCACCACCATTTTAGCGAAGGGGAAAAAAGTCGGGATATGTCACATGACAACGATGTGACAATGTGAGTTTGACACCCCTGTTCTAGATCAACTTATGGATAGGCAGGAAGATACAGTGTTGCAGTTCTTCTTCCAAGGTTGGTTCCAGCTGATGTTGAGGGAGATTCTCAACTCTGTCCCCACTCTTCTTTAACATCTGCATGAAATTATTGGTGAAATTGTCTGCCCTAGGATGTGGTATCATCAATATACTTTCCTGCCCCTGACTGGTCAAGTAGTGCTTTCCATTTGTGCTTTCTCAATATCTGGAGATTTGGATGGTGGGCTTGTTGTTTACCAGTTGGTATTGATGATGTTGTTTACCATTCATTTACCTTTGAACTACTGTGTTTCACTGAAAATATGACCTACCCTGAACGTAAATCCTAGCTTGATTTTTACATGTGCACCCAATATAAACCTTACCTGTAAAATAAGCCTTAATTAAGACCCTGCCCACTCTGGGGTGCACGGTAAAAATTAAACTAGGGTGTAGATGGGGGGTGGAGCTGCTACTACTAACCATTCAGACAGTTGCAGCTAGGTCTCGCACACCCCGACACCTGCCTTGCCAACCCATTTCTTCTGCAGCTGGCAAGGCTTTCCTGAAAGCCTCTGCAGCTGATAACAGAGCTCTGGATCGATCCGGAGCTCTGTTATCAGCTACAGAGGCCTTCAGGAAAGCCTTGCAGGCCTTGCTGGCCGCAGAAGAAGTTCCTGAAGGCCTCTGACAGCGAAAAGGAGGTTGGGGCGACACGAGCAACTGAGGTGAGTCAGTGGATGACATCTCCCCTGAAAATAAGACCTGGAGCCTTCTTTGGTGGCAAAAAAATAATAAGAAGGGTCTTGTTTTCAGGGAAACATGGTATATAGTAATGTAAAAGGTTCAGTCAAAATATCACATAAATAAATTAACATTTCAATTGTTCTTGATGAAAATCCAGTACTGGAAAACAACGCTGTTACTGTCAAATCACTATTCCTTCCAGGTCAATTCAACTTATGTACCTTGTTTGAATCCTATTCTCATAAAAGGGTTTCAGATATAGAAGCTACGTCTTTCACATCATTAAGGTTAGACAGTCTGTACTTGTTAGGAATTCAGAGGATTTATTTCTAGATTTTTTTTTTTCTGGCTATAACTCGGATTCTGAATTAGAATATTTTAAAAAATTCTGCTGTCAATGAAACATATATCGCCCAGTTTCTTTATTTTTATTTGTGTGTGTGTGTGCATATTAGTTTTAAATAGCTAGGCTTACTTAGAAAAGCATATAATTGCTTCAAGGTTCACAGTCCTTTCTGGGCAGCTTATAGCACTGTGCAATAAATGTAAAGATGTTTTACATATGTGATGATCCAGCCGTCTCTCTGTTAGCCCTTTTCAAAGCATGCGGGCATGAATGAATGGCTTTCCCTCTGAATGCCAAGACAGCTGGGTTATCTGGAAGGCTTGGCACAGCTGCATCAAAGGTTTGCTCCAGTTCTCTGCAACATCATGTGTAAACACAGGGAAAGCTTCTGTTGGAAGAGTCAGCGAAGCAAAGGAGCTAGGCATGCATGCATGCACAGGCAGAAATGACCTGAATCTAATTCAGAATAAAAGCAAACAAACCAATCATCCAATCTTGTCAAACCTGAAAACTGAAGGGAAAATATAGGTTAGGATTTAATTAGTTCTTTCATTTAAAAAGAACTGTTTAGATTTTTGAGAGCACCTCGTTGTAAGTGTGCTTTGAATATAAAAGCAATATAAAGGCCTCTCTATATATGCAGTACTCTAGACCAGGGGTCTCCAACCTTGGCAACTTTAAGACTTGTGGACTTCAACTCCCAGAATTCCTCAGACAGCAAAGCTGTCTGAGGAATTCTGGGAGTTGAAGTCCACAAGTCTAAAAGTGCCAAGGTTGGAGACCCCTGCTCTAGACTAGGCCTGCAAAGGAGTCATATTGATAAATTAAAAATCCTCGCAGGCTGAAAAACAATATGCTGATCAGCTGTTCTTTGACTAGTGGAGAAAAGGCAGCATTGGAGCTGGTGATCATTATGCAGCTTGGGGCCACAGGGTAGCATGTCTTTTGGAGGGGTGGTGAACTTATTACTTTTTTTAAAAAAAATCAGTGGGCCGCATAGGCTACATGCAGCCCGTAGACCTAACATTCCAGAAAGAGATTCCTTCTGAATCTGTTGGATTATAACTTGCATATTCCCACCACTGCTGCCAATCTATCTAGAGGGCACCTGGTTGAAAAATTACTGCCACTATCTGTATCCTCAGAATAATTTCTTTTATAGATTTCTTTAAGCTGCTAGTTTTTTTTAAAGCTTTCACTTGTAAATACAGTGTGATAATATTTTATTGCTTTTATTCATTTGCCTGTATTACTCTATTAAGTTTTATTGCCACATTCTTCTATTTTAATCATGTTCAATGTTGCATTATTCCCATTATACTAACATACTATAAAAAAAAATCTTAAAACTACTAGATCTAACTACAGTTCTCAAATTTCTCTACCAATATCTGAGGGTCTAAAACATACCGTAATTACACTGGCGTGTGATGGATAGAGTTCTAAGAAACAGATTAATTACATGGTTACAAAAATAGGGGAATGTTGTTTCTTTCTTCTTTTATTCCAGTAGTTTTCTAGCACTAGTTAACAATACCAGCTACCATTACTTTCCTCAGCGATATTGGTGCAATGGTTATGGAGGCCCCCATATAATGTTTCGCTAATGATACCCTCTTCTGTAACAGATCCATGGTGAACGATGTTTTAATTAATTGTACTCTGTGCCAACATCTCCAGCCTGCCATGACATTTGTAAAGTGCCAGTAGCCAAGACAGTTTAATCCACAGTCTTTTCTCTACTCCCACCTAGGTTTTTTGGGGGGGTTCATCCTCTTCACTTTAAAACGGATAGATACCGATGACATTCAGAAATGATCTCACCATCAAGTGGAATCTAATGATATTTTTCCACATTAATGTTTAAGAGCATAATTACATGAAGACTTGATGGCTTCGGTGGTGGTTGCTCTTTCCCTCTGTCTGTCCATTTGTTTACTATTTTGTTTATTAGCTCTGTTTACCATCTTCCCTCCTGAAGAACTCTGGAATTCTTGGAGAACTTGAAGCTTGTATGTAAGAAAGGTATTGCCCTCATATACAATTCTTGATTATTTTTCTATAGCTTATGGAAGCTACCTTTGTTTTCTTTACATGCCCTTATTTATAAAATTCTTGATCCCCTCCACCAGAAGTTATGTAGGCTTTCTTGGTGTTGCTCCTCATCCTTACCGAAAGCAAGAAAGTGCTTACTGAATCTTCTCCCTCATCCCAGCTGGAGTTGGTCGTTTAACAGTTTGAGACTCCTAAACCCAGCAGGCATGGGCATAAATGTAAATATAGTTTGAGTTCAAGGGGAAGTGTGTGCTTATTATAACTGGAGTTCATGACGCAAGGTAGGGGTAAGGATTCAAAGACGTTTCATAGCTAGACTAGATAACCAAGGACCAGCTACTAAAGAGTTCAAAGGAAAGTGCAAGGCGGGTTGTTGTTTTGGCACTAAGCTACCTTCACCTGGCGATCTTAAATAGAGGAGGCTTGGAATTCCTGCCCGAGCATAGTTGCCATTAATCATTCCTGGGTTTCAGCACTACATTGCCCCTAAGTCAGAGGTGTCGAATTTGCGCCGTCACGGGGGGCGTCACATGATGTATCATGACTTTTTTCCCCCTTTGCTAAACTGGGTGTGGCCAGCGTGTGGTGCATCTGGCCCGCGGGCCACCAGTGTGACAGCCCTGCCCTAAGTAGACATGCTTATGCCACTTGCTCCTCTGTGCAGCTGAACATCCCTCTGCTTTCCTTCTATTTAACTCTTCACACGAAGACAGGGATTCCTGTGGACAGGACAGTGAGACTGTGGCTTTAGCCACGGAGGCTAAAGTTGTGGGTGGTGCTGTCTGATGCCCTCTCAGCATTGTTGCTATCCCCATTTTGACCAAAAACATGAGTTGCTCCAAAATACATACAAGCATGAAAACAGATCTGGCAGTGACTGATTGAAGCAGCTGCATCTTCTTCTACAATCAATTAGCTGCAGCAGAAACCTTCCAACAACAGCTGAGTAACCCAAGGAAAAGATGCAGCTGCTAATCTGCACCACCTTGTTCTAAAACACCTCAATGGAATTGAAGCATTGCACATTTTTTCTCCCATTTTTCTTCCTTTGGTCCTCCATCTTCTGAGGATCACTGATCAACCAGGGGCATGACAAATTACAAGCAGTCCTCATTTAGCAATCATAATTGAGATATATGGAATCATAATTGACTAATGGAAACAATCACTAAGTGGGGGAATCACATGACCATAGCCATGCTTTCCTTTTTCCCACTCTCATGCCCTTTGGATTGGCTACTCCTGTGCTGAGATAATTAGCAAGAAGGGAATTAATCTTTGTATTTACATTAATTGGGGAGTTTAGGATTGCAAGACAATAAACAAGCACACAATGGGGAATACACCAGGCTGGTTGTATCCTGCACTTGGGTCTATCAATCCAAAGGTGGGGTGGGCTGCTGGTGCCATTGCATTCCTTCCAATGTGTATTCTCCATTGTGTGCCTGCTTACTCTCTTATAATCCCTTTCTCTCATATTTCTCCACTATGCAAGGGGGCACAAAAAAGAAAAGTAACACGACAGGGATAGTAGGAGAACCGGTACTGACTAGAAAGGCAATTGTGTGAGTGAGGGATGCTACAAAGTTGTAAATGTAGCCATTGGTTGTAAAGTTACTTTTTTAGCACAGTCGTAATTTTAAATGCTCATTGAATATTGCAGTCACTATGTAAGGATTATCTATATAATTCATTTCTAACCTACAAAATCCTTGTACATTGTTTACAACAGCAAAGCAATAATTGGCCAGCAGGTGAGTTATAGTTTATATAAAATTTCATCACTACAAGTACTGGCATTATGCAATGTGCAAAGTTCAGACTTTTTTCCCCCAATCAGAATCTATCATGAAATGCTAGGATTCCATAAAACTTCATTTGAGAAAGAAGGGCTCAGAAAGTAATTTACAATCCAGTACCTCATTATTAGAGTTTGCCTGTGTTTTGTGCATAGCCCCTTTTAAAGGTGTTGTTAGGCTTTAGTCTTGCTTTAATTTTTTTTTTTTTTTGGCAAATGAAATGAACTTTATGGGATTTTACCCCTGTGGATGGATTTAAATGTATCTTTAGTGTAGTATCACTTTGTATTTGTGGAATCTAATGCTTCCTTTTCTTTTTATTGTTTTCAGATTATTGTTGGAGAAACTGCAGTGTTTTGCTTACAGATGGCCACACGGGATTTTGAAAACCAAGAAAAAACAATATTAACTGGAGACTGTTGCTATATAAACCCACTGGTGCGCAGGACTGTCAGGTTCCTTGGTAAGAATATTGGGTGTTATTTTCTAATCTTCATGCATTAGGGTGTGTAAATCAATTATGTAAGCCTCTTGCTCAATTGAATTGTCTCTGGGTTCTTGAGGTATATGCATACAACTATAACCTTATACAACTGTAACCTTAACTCTCATCACTCCTTTAATAATAAACTCTGCTCTTGAGAACTCTTGCTCTGTTCAATAAGATTCAAGCCATAATGCCCTTGAAAAACCAACATTCTCAGTTTGTATCAGTTCATTGCATTTACTGTACTTCTGTATGGCTTGAGATGCAAGGAGCAATGTGTGGATTAGCAAGGTGGTCTGTAGAGCAGAGATCCTAGCTTGCATAAAATGACATGACCACAGTTGAAGTAAAAGTGAGTTTGGATTGCATTTACAGCACAATGGTTAAATATGTTAGAAATGACTGATATTTTACTTACTGTTGCCAGGGAAAATGCAAGCAAGGGGACAGCTAAGGTTCGCAATTAGTCCATAGATTCTCTTACTTTATTAAAATTAGAGATTGCTGGATTTGACAGGCCTGGCCATTTTCACCATGTCTCTATCTTTTCCCCTTTTGGGGGAACATTGTTGAGAAGGTGGCCTGGCTGCAGCAACAGAAAGCTCTAGAGGAGACAAGCTTTCTAGACTCTTTCCAATCAGGTTTCAAACCAGAATACAGAATTGAAAAGACTTTGGCTATATTTGCTACCGACCTCTGGTGGAACTGAGATGGTATAGTGCCATGATGGTGAACCTATGGCACGCATGCCACAGGTGGCATACAAAGCCATTTGTGCCGGCACGCGAGCTAGAGGCAAACTTACCTCACTGCGCATGCGCGTACCTCACAGCTGATTTTCAGCCTGTTTGAGGCCTTTTTTGGCCTCCCAGAGGCTTGAGGACAGCTTCTGCAGCCTTTGCAGGCCGAAAAATAGGCCCATTTCATCACTTCCTGTAATACCAGAAGTGACGAAATGGGCCTATTTTTCAGCCTGCAAAGACTGCAGAAACTGCCCTCAAGCCTCTGGGAGGCCGAAAAAGGCCTTAAATGGGCCGAAAATCAGCTGGAAGGCACAGTGTAGGTAAGGGCGGCGATGTGGCGGGGATTGCACGTGCATGTGCAGGGGGTGTGGGGGGTGTTTCCATGCATTGCTTTCTGGGTACTGGCATGTGAGTGCACGCGTGCGAGCGCGCACACAATTTTTGGCACAGGAGCCCAAAAAGGTTAGCCGCCAGTGGTATAGTGCAATCATCCTGGTTCACCTTAATCTCAAAGTGGTCTCTAATATTATCCTTTTTATTATTATCCATTTGTGGGAATTATGAGTGGGAGTTCTCCTTCTTTCTTTGTAGTTGGATCCAGACAATGTTGGCAGGGAAAAAGAATCAAGCCAGAGACCTCTGATATATGGGGTGTCTCAGGATTCGATGCTCTCACCCCTCCTGTTAAAACATTTGCATAAGGGTACTAGGTGAGATATTCAGCAGTTTGGGGGGGTCAGCTCTCACCAGTACACTGATGACATCTCAGTCCAACCAGATCCTTCTGTCAAGGTCTTGTCCCAGTATTTGTAAGCTGTGCTGGGGTGGATAAAGAAGGACAGATGCAAGCTCGGCTGTGGCAAGCTTGAGTAGTTATGGGAGCTTGGATCACATGGGAAGAGGACTAAACAGTTCCATGGGTTGAGATTACACTTCCCCCTTTAGGACTGATGTACCATTTGGGTTGTCTTTTTGAACTCACAGCTCCTGCTTAAAAGATATGTAGCAATAAAACTCTTACAAATTCATCCAGCACACCAATTGCACCCATATCTGGACCAGGACAATCACACACACTTGGTGACCTCACGTGTGGACTGTAGCGATGAAGACCATTTAGAAGCTGCAATTGATCCAGAATGCGGTTGCTAAGGGAATTATGAGCATGCATGTCACACTATGCCAATAGAGCATTTCATTATCATGAGCTGAATTGACTTATCATTAAGATTCTAGATGCAATTCAGAGAACTAATAATCTATCAAGTTCTTGATGGCCCAGGAGAGGTACACACAGTTCATAGGATCAAAAACTTACCAGTAAAAAAATAGGCCCTCCAGCACCAATATTAACTGGCACACACAGAGAGAGGAGTAATGATTCTACCTGTTACAAACATAGCACACCTAAAAATAAATCAAGATTACAGTTAGCATGTCTGCACTGGTGTGTACAAAAACAGAACAAGGTTCTATATTGTTTTCATTTTCTCTTAGCAGTGTGCCTTTCACCAAGCTTACATGCAAAATATTTATTTAATAAGATTATTTAATTTGATTAATTATTTAATCAACTTTATTATTAATCAGATTATTCATTTTATTGTGCTACTGTAATAGCAACTTAATCATTTCTTTTCCTTCCCTTTCTTTAGGCATTTATGCATTTGGACTTTTTGCAACAGACATATTTGTAAATGCTGGACAAGTAGTAACTGGGAATCTTGCACCTCATTTCCTTGCACTTTGCAAACCCAACTACACAGCTCTGGGATGTCAGCAGTTTACACAGTTTGTCAGTGGTGCAGAGTCTTGCTCTGGAAATCCTGATCTTGTCATGAAAGCCCGAAAAACTTTTCCTTCCAAAGAAGCAGCTCTGAGTATATATGCAGCAACATACATCACTGTAAGTAAATCCGGCAATTGGGTTTAGGTTGTTGGCCTTCTCAGATGACTTCAACTTGTAGATTTCCCACAACCTTTGCTTGGTCACCACTGCAACAGGGTGAAATCTGCTTTCATTTTTGTTTGACAGCTGCAGCAGTGGTCAAATAATAATATAAGTCACTGGTGAATAAATGGCCTATATCATTACAGAGGTGTCAGTCATGTTGACTTTGGAACAGTTTAAATCGGTTTTACGTGTGCAGGTGTTCCAGATGGTGGCTGTTTATTTCTCTCCTCCAGGGTTTGCCTCTTCGCTTGCTTATGCCATCCACAGAATCTTTGATCTTGCTTTGAGTTCATGCATGGTTCTTTCAGTATTATGTTCACCAGATTCATAGCTTAGGTAACGTCCTATCTGTAAGAGTCAAATGATTTTTTTTTTTATTTCAATTTTTTAAAAAAAAAATCTTAAAATTTCCAATGTGTGCTGTTTGGAAGAGAAAATGAGAGTAACGCTGTTCCTCTTCTCAAATGTATCAAAGGGCTAAATACTGCTTTTTGATAGCACCGCCTGCTGTTTCAACTTCAAATGATGTGCAATAATTAATTTTGTACAAAGCGGGCTTTGTTCGTCTCAGTGGGGCTCTTCACATTGGGGAGGCGATGTTGGGCTCAGCAAGGCACAGAAGCGATGCTGTTGTTTGAGGCTGGATTGAGTCCGTGTCACTCACGCTGCTGGGACCCCAAGGTGATGTTATTCTTACTGAGGGGGCTTTGTTTGTCCCTGACAGCTTCCTCCGTCCCATACATTAGGCAGATAAAAGGGGAGGCTTTGGAAGCAATACAACGGTTTCATTTTGCTTTGTGAATGAGCTTCCAGAGGTGGCTTCAAAGCTTTGCATTACTGTTCTTACGTTATCCTTCCAGACAGGGTTGCACAGCATTGCTACAGGAATACATTAATGTTATAAAGATAAGGAAGAAGCATAACTAGAGGGCATTTTGATGGGCATCTCATGCAGTCTCTCTGCTTGATATCCAGAGAAGGAAGAATCCCCTGTGAATATTTCTCCATTCTTAAAAAAAAAAAATATCTTGGTATAGTGGAACTGTGTGTTGGGAAATGCCCAGGCAGGCAGGAAAGATGACTCAAGCAGGGAATTAGCCTTGAATTGTTGCACAGCCGCAAGAGATCCACAACTACTAAACTCCACAGAAACTTAACTATCTGTTCCCAAGAGAAGGCAAATAGTCTGGAGAGATTCCTGTATTACAGGCAGAATACAATAAAATGGTTAGCTTGTATTCTACATGTGTGGATCTGGTTGCTTGCACCTAGCACTGAGTCTTTCCAATATATGATTGATGGCTTATGTATAGCCCTTTACAGCTGGCCCTGTGTCCTGTTACAGATAGTAGTGCAGTCACCCCAACTTTATGGTTGGCTGCCTAACTGCATTGTTGTATTGGGGAGAAAAGCTCCCCCCACCCTGAAATAGAAAGCATCCTGACCATCCACTGACCAGTGAGCTGACAAAGTGAGTGTGATGAGAGGCTATGTGTATACTGTGTGTCAATACAAAATATTGAAAGTTCAGTTGCATGTATTAACATATCCCTCTCCTTACTTTTTTAAAATGTTAAGTGCCCTTATTCTTCTCTTTGTTCTTACATTTCTACAAAAAGGTAAATTACAAATATTTAATTAAGCCACTTGTTTACTTGTTTTATTTTTAACAGTTAGGGTTGATGATTTTGGCTGGCTTTGGTATCTAAGCCAATTATTGTCAATGGCAGGATTTAATCTTGGTGGTTTGGCGATCAGGCCATTCAGTTGATCAAAGAAGATAGATAACTTTTTCGTTTGACTTTTTCGTATTCCGCCTTGCAATTGCATTGTGGGTAAGGAAACCTTTTTATTTTCTTATTCTAAAGGAGTAAAGAACTGTTGTTGTTTTACCACTATGTTGGCTAAGTTGGCAATCTAGTATGAATTTAGGAAGATTTCTTTGCAATCCTGGAAGTAGGAGAAGATGCCTCCTTAGATTATTGTGACCACCTATCTGGACATTCTCAAGGTTGAAAGGAAGGCTGCAGTTCTATAGGAGATTTGTGGAGTCCTTGGCAACCTATCAAAATGACTGATAGTGTAACAGAACAGGTCACAATTCATATAGACAAGCCCTTGGCGCTTCACTAACAGCTACATTATTGAATTCACTATAAGTAGAATAATGGATGAGTAAGACTATGTCCAAATCCAGGGATATGATCTGAAAAACCCATGCTGTAACAACCTTAAAGATGTACAACAATCCAGAGTATTTCCATACCTAACATTCTGGAAACTAAAAAATCACAAGATATAACTAGTAAATACTGATAAAAATGGGCACAGTTGGGAATAGATTCCTTTCTACAATGTCCCCTCCATTTCAGTTTCTATGAGTATGTAGTTTGTAAAAATACAGAATCAGAGATCTTACCTTGGAGGTATAAAATCAAAAATATTTTGGTCTCTATGACCATTTGCTGAAAGAGAAAGAGAGCGCGTGTAATAAATGTTTTAGATTTCTTTGGCATTAGAAAAATCTGCTGTTCAAGAAATCTTCAACTCCCACATTGCAAAAACATATGGACTACTCTATTTGTTCAGGGTAAAGCTATAGACACAATTTACATAGACTTCTGCAAAGCCTTTGATTCAGTGGTACATGACAAACTACCGTTAAAACTAAACTCTTACGGCATTTCCAGATCCCTTCGTAAGTGGATTACTGCATTCCTGTCAAACAGGCAACAAATACTAAAAATAGGGAATGCTATATCAAACCCTGCTCCAGTTAACAGCGGTGTCCCCCAAGGCAGCGTTCTAGGAGCCACACTCTTTATGCTCTATATTAATAACCTTTGCTATCACCTTATAAGCAACTGTGTCCTCTTTGTGGATGACGTAAAACTATTCAACACCATCGACAATGCTACTATCTTTCAAAATGACCTTGATTATGTGTCTGAATGGTCAAACAATTGGCAACTCCAAATCTCGACCAACAAATGCTCTGTCCTACACATTGGTAAAAAAAATCAGTACACCAAATACAAACTAGGTGGATATGACCTCATTGATGATCCCCACTCTGTCAAAGACGTTGGAGTTCTCATATCAAATGACCAAAGCGCCAGAGCTCACTGTAACAGCATTGCCAAAAAGGCATTAAAAATTGTAAATCTAATCTTATGAAGCTTCTCCTCCGGAAATACTGAATTGCTAACTAGAGCATACAAAACTTTTGCTAGACCAATATTCGAATACAGCTCATCAGTCTGGAATCTGCACTGTATATCGGACATTAATACAATTGAGCGAGTCCAGAAGTATTTCACTAGAAGAATACTACACTCCTCTGCTCGCAACAGAATACCCTATATCACCAGGCTTGAGATTCTGGGCTTGGACAACCTTGAACTACGCCGCCTATGATTAGACTTAAAATTATCTGCTACAATGTCCTACCAGTCAATGATTACTTCAGCTTCAACCATAACAATACAAAAGCACACAACAGATACAAACTCAATGTAAACCGCTTCAAACTCGATTGCAGAAAGTACGACTTCAGCAACAGAGTGGTCAATGCCTGGAATGCACTACCTGACTGTTGTTACATCTTCTAATCCCCACTCCTTTAACCTCAAACTATCCACTATTGACCTCACCCCATTCCTAAGAGGTCTGTAAGGGGCGTACATAAATGTACTATCGTGCCTCCCTGTCCTATTGTCCCCATTTAATTGTACCTATTTTCTGTATTCTTACTGTATTCTTATGTTTATATTTATACCTATTATCTTGTAAGCGATTGACAAATCAAATAAATAAATAAAAAATAAAATAAATCCCAGCTAGATATGTTCTATATAATTTTGACCTATGCAGTTGTTCCAGTTTTAGAGCATAAGTTGCCTGTAGCAGGTATCTGTTATTTTAAGTCTGTGATTTGTGTACCAGAATCAGGCAAAAAATGCTTAGTTTATTTCAAGAGTGGGATTTGTTTATTGTATGTTGGATCACATGTAATTAAATCTATTATAACAATGTGCAAAAGTTGCTTACATTACTTATCGTTGCACCGGGCTTCGTTTTTGAATTGGCTTTTCATACAAATTTAAATAATTGACAGAAATACATAAAAAGAGATAAGAACATGCATTTGTTGCAAAATAAGCAAGGGAATGTTTTTATCCTGTCAGAAAACATTTTCTTCCATTAATGTTCACGTTTAGTTAGCAGAAAAAAAGGTGCAACATCTTTTCCTTTTTTTTTTTTTTCCTGCTGATGTGGTTTTATGTGGAGTCCCAGTTGTCATCTAATTCTTCTGCATGAGTGAAAAACAGCCTTGGCAGGCTGACTTGACCACATTAATGTTGACATTAGGGGGTCTTTTAGATATCTAGAGCAACACGATTACATGTCATTAGTTGAACGCATGCTTCATTTAGGTTTGCAAGTTGAAAATCATACATCTGAATTAGTTAACATAAAATTCCAGAGGGGGGAGGGAGGGAGAGATCTGCATGTTAAATTAGATGCATATAACAATATCTAAACCTGTATCTATATAGACATAATTACTTAGGATATAAAAGCAATGGCTACTTTGGGATTGAAATGGTATAAACAATCAAAACATGACTGAAAAGTGGTAAAGAGCATGTGCTGGCTTTTATGGTTCTCTGTCCAAAGATTCATAAAACGCCATATATTAGAAGATGCATTAAAACACATTCATTAGAGAAAGTTATATAGGGAAATGGAAGTTATACATGAAAACAGATATGGATTTTGTAGAGTTTTGAATTCCTTTTAAAGAAAAAAAATATGTAAAAATATAATGGAATACTATAGTTACTGTAGGAATACTATAGTAACTGTGACGTTAACAAAGACTACATTTAGAATGATCCATATGCTTTTTATATCTATATATAAAAGGGTTTTTCCCCTTTGAGAGGAAGAATAAAAACAAAACTATTCAATTATCTGAACTATTTGATAATTCAAGACAGGAAATAAAATCAAAGCAGCAGCTAATCCATTAAAATTAAAGATAATTTCTAATAATTTAACAACGAAAGAATAGTTTGGGTCTTAGAATTCATCTTATACTTATTAGTAGAGCAACAATATTTGGCATCTCTGATACAGAACTATTTATAATATGAAGAAAATAACTATCCTATATCCATGAACAGTGGATAATATTAATTCCAACTTGCATCCCAAAGCCATCTTCATTTGCAATGTGACCCCTACACTAAACTAACTCTCTGGCTGTATACTGAATTCTAAAAGCTTGATGGTGAATGCATGACCTTGATCCAAATAATTATGGGTTTTTGCTATCTAATTGGACAAGCATGTTAAAGGAAGTAGGTTCTTACCAAGTTTCTGTAATACATCTACAGAGCCTGATTAATCTTAAAATTGCCATCAGGTATGTTTTTTTTTAATGCTACCATGAAACTTAAGTAAGTCTATATATTCCTGTGTTCTGAAATATCCTTGTTTTTATAATATTGAAAGTAATTGGAATTGCTCAGCACTTTTGCCATCTAAGTGCAGATGAGATGTAATTGTACCTCATTCCAAGTGACAGAACTCCTTTGTAAAAGCAACTGTCCATCTGTGCTATTGATATCTTAGTGGTGGGATTCAAATAATCTAACAACTGGTTCTTTGCCCTAATGTCCGAATGGGCGTGGCTGGGTGATCATGTGACTGGATGGGCATGGGAAATTTCTCCTTAGTCCAAGTCACAATAAAATAGCACTGTTCAAATATTTAGAATAGAATAACAGAGTTGGAAAGTACCTTGGAGGTCTTTTAGTCTAACCCACTGCTTAGGCAGGAAACCCTATACCACTTCAGACAAATGATTATCCAATCTCTTCTTTAAAACTTCCACTGTTGGAGCATTTACAACTTCAGGAGGCAAGTTGTTCCACTGATTAATTGCTCTGTCAGGAAATTTGAGGGGCTCCTACAAAAATGAGGGAGTCAACTCATTTTCCAAAGCACCGAAAGGCACAACAAGAAACAATGGATGGAAACTAAAGACAGAAGCAACCTAGGACTAAGGAGAAATTTCCTAAGGGTGAGACCAATCAACCAATGGAATAGCTTGTCTTCAGAAGTTGTGGGTGCTCCATCATTAGCGGCTTTCAAAAAGAGTGAGGGAAGTACACCCCAAAAGGACAGTGCCAGGAACCACTAAAACAATGCAGAAAACAGAAGTGTTAAAACAGCCATTCCCCTTTTTTTAAAAAAAGTCAACCCCAAAGTAAATGCAGCAGCTGAGAGGGAAATTAAGAGCAGCCACTCATTGAAAGCCTGGGCATGCTGCCAAAAAGCAAATTAACCCTTCCAACTCTATTATTCTATGTTCTCTGTTCTCTGTTCTAAATTGGGTGCTTCAGCAGAAGCAATACACTGGCTGGACCACACATGCATTAAATTCACAGCCTGTATGATCAAGCTGCATCATTGTCATCTCCACAGGAAGAAACAAGAAGTAGCCAAGACTGCAGCAGCTATAAAAGGTCTTGGGGAACTCCAGGGAGTATCATCTGATCACAGAAGTGTTACTTAATACTCTTTATAATGAAAATGTTTGTAATCTTGGCCTTCTTCCTGAAGGGAAGAGGTTAATCCCATCCCTAGATGGGTGATTGATGGGTTTCCCTGCCCTAATCCTGTCAGTTTCTGTTGTTTATTGACTTGTTGTTTATTGATTCAGCATGTGGCTGTATTCCAGCTGCAACTCTTAATTGGTTCTTGTCTGTCTGCTCAGAGCTATTAACTGAAGGGAGAGAGAGGGGAAAAACCCTCTTGCACTTTATTTTTAACCGGTTTCTCCAAACTGCATAACCAATTAACTAACGGTTCGGGTGAACCGGTGAAAACTGGCTGAATCCCACCTATGTATCTCAGGGTTGAATTGTGGGGTCTTTGGTGCTCTCTGAGCTCGGTTGTTTTCTTGCAGACGTTTCCAAGTATGATTGATTGCTTATTGTACCCTATGACTATCATTAAGTGTCGTACCTTATGATTCTCGAATCCTGACAAATGTATCTTTTCTTTTATGTATACTGAGAGTATTTACACCAAGACAAATTCCTTGTGTGTCCAATCACACTTGGCCAATAAAGTATTCTATTCTTAGCAAACTATGTATTTAGATACTTAGATTAACAGAGTCGGAAGGGATCTTGTAGGTCATCTAGTCCTACACCCCCCCCCCCAAGCAGGAGACCCTACACCAGGGGTCCCCAACCACCGGTCTGCGGACCGCTACCGGGCCGTGGAACAAATCCTACCGGGCCGCTGGTTTGCTGGCGCCGCCATCTTGTTTTTGATGAAAAGTGCTTCTGGTGAGCTTTTCTGGGCAGAAAGCTCACCGGAAGCACTTTTCATCAAAACAAGATGGCGGCGCCCAGTGCTTCTGGTGAGCTTTTCTGGGCAGAAAGCCATTTCTACCTGGAAAAGCTCACTGGAAGCGCTGGGTGCTGCCATCTTGTTTCGATGAAAAAGTGCTTCCGGTGAGCTCACCGGAAGCACTTTTTCATCGAAACAAGATGGCGGCGCCCAGCTGATGCCTGTACCGGGCCGCGGCATAAAAAAGGTTGGGGACCACTGCCCTACACCATTTCTGACAGATGGCAGTCCAGTCTCTTCTTGAAAGCTTCTAGTGATGAAGCTCCCACAACTTCCAAAGGCAACTTCTGTTCCTTTGGTTGATTCTTCTCACTGTCAGAAAATTTATCTTTATTTCTAGGTTGAATCTCTCCTTGATCAGTTTCCATTCATTATTCCTTGGCTGGGAATGTTATCTAGTTTGTAAGGAAATGTCTGCAGGAAAACAACCAAGCTCAGAGAGCACAAAGGAATCCACAGTTTCCAACTATGTAGAATTGTCTAATGCTGTTAGCCTGCAAATATTGCAGATATAATAGATTTGTTTCTTGGTTCTGAGTGATGTGTTGTCCAAAATTGATGGAACAAAGTTTTGCTTTCCACATCATAGTTTTGAATCCAGAAGGATTTCTAAATTCCTTTATGTTATGCCTATATAGCTCTTTACTCAGATCAGCAAATTTCTACTCTTTAAGTGTTTCCATCTTATCTGAATTAAACTGTCACCTTGATATAAATCAAGGACGGGTGAAATACACTCCTATCAGCCTTTGCAAGGACCAGTGGTGAGAGGTAAGTAAGAGTTATAGTCCAATAAAATCTATCTGCTCCTGCTGTAGATAGGATTACTGGCATTTCAAGTCTGCCTGACTATTAGTGACTCTAGGCAACTTACAGCTGAAAAGGGAAAGGAAAGGAAAGTTCAACCAAATAGAGAAGAAACCACCAATAGAGAAGAAACCAAAGACAAATGTATAAAGAAAGAAAAACAAATCACCCTGCCACAAAGCCTGGGAGAATAGCCAGGTCTTTAATAGCTTCCTGAACATCCAGAGGGGTGGGAGCTCCTTTTCCCCCAAAGTGTTTTTAATTTCATTGAAGAGAATATTAAACAAGGCAGTTGTTAAATAAACGGCATTAATTTCTGTATGGGGCTGCCCGTAGAACTAAAGTCCCACTGTGCTAGAAATGCTTTTATCTTGTCAACTCATTTTTTCCTCACACTCGGCAGTTCTTTAACTACTTGTTACTTAAGGAAGAATGTTGTACTGAAAACATTTCCCCTTTTCCGAGATCAACTAAACATAAAAATGAAAGATGAGTCAGATCTCATAAAGCTGCTTTGTCATATGTTTCGTTTGTAATGCGAGTCCCTCTTACAAATTAATGATTCCAAATTTTAAGAAGATGGACACAGGATAAAATGGCAAGCATTCTTTTTGTATGTTATTTCCTTGTTTGTATATTTTCTAATGTTTGGGAAGACTGGAATGATTGAACAGTTATTTAATTCGTGTGATTTTCTTTTTTAGAATGTGTATTTGGCTGTACGGGACTAAGAGAGCTAGGTAAAGACACATATTTATTTTATTTAGACTATTTATATGGCCGATGACCATCTCATAGTAACCATAGGCGGCATACAAAAACAAACAGTAGTTAAAACAATTGCCCAAAATCATATTAGCTCACTCAAATGTCTGGGCAAAAAGCCAGGTTTTCAATGAGTTAAGAAAAGCAAAGAGGGTTTGGGGGATCTTATGGATCTCCAGTGGAATACTTTTCTAGTGAAAAAGTGCCGTAACATACGAAAATGGCCTGTTTAAATTCTGGGAAGCTGGATGAGACCAGCTGATAGTCCTACATATGTCGGGAGAGAAGAATCACACAATCATAAATTTTCCTAGGCTATCAGGAACACTGTGGAGAGAACAGGAAACTTGACTGATATGAGTTGAAGCAAGTAAGGTGTGCCTGGTCTCCCAGCCTTTCAGGAGAACCTGGAATTTGCTAGAATCCTGAACTGCACAAAAGGAACTGAGCACCCGACAGTCTGTTTCTTAGATGAGCTTAAGAGATCTGGCAGTGGTGGACTCCTGCTGAGACTGGAAATTTTGAGGCTTTGGCCAGTAATTTTTTCACCCTCGCTAACCTCTCAGCTGTTACGGGATGAGTCACACAGAAGCCTTTTGGACGGTGAGTGTGATAGTGGTGAAAAT
Organism: Notechis scutatus; assembly: GCF_049901735.1. NCBI lineage: Eukaryota > Metazoa > Chordata > Lepidosauria > Squamata > Elapidae > Notechis > Notechis scutatus. Next base: position 84,466,023 of record NC_142011.1, read on the forward strand.
AAATACACACCTTCTATTTCTTTTCCCCGCTCAGGCTTTGGTCTATATTTGCCCCAAACCTATATGGCCTTCAAATTAAGAAAAAATATTAATGTTATATTTTGTGTGCCTTTGTCCTTCTTTTGTCTCTCTTCGGTTTCTGGCATCTATTTTAAATCTTCATATTTTAAAATATCTTAGCATATTGTTTTTTTTTTTTTAACAATAGATTCTCCCCTTTTTTTGTGACTGCTTAGTGTGGGTGGCTGCTGCTATGGTAACTCTGACTTTTTTCGCCTGCTAATCAGCCTTTCCCAACAGCTTAGGTGTTGCCTATTTGTGAAACTTTATAATTATTCTACACTAGCCTTCTCCACATGGTGCCCGCAGTTTTCTTTACTCCATCCAATACTGTGGCCACACTTGCTGAGATTCGTGGCAGCTATAGGCCAAGATATCTAGAGGTTCCATACTAAAGAATAGCAATAGCCCTTAAACTTATATATACTGCTTTACAACCCTTTCTAAGCAGCTTACAGAATCAACCCCCAACAATTTGGGTCCTCATTTTACTCACCTCAGAAGGACGGAAAACTGAGTTAGCCTTGAGCTTGGAGAAATTTGAACTCCCAAATTGCAGTCAGCAGGCAGTCAGCAGTAGCAGCCCGCAGTACTGCACTCTAACCACTGTGCCACAGTGGTTAGAAGGATGTTTTATGCTGTTGTTTTAACCAAGTACTTCTTTAAAAAGATAGAATTGTTGCTTACATTTTGGTTACTTCTCTAACACTCTAAATCTCTTTTTTTCAGTAAGTTAATACTTAGTGACAAAATGCAGTGGCATAGTGGTTAAAGTACAGTATTGCAAGCAAACTCTGCCCACAGCCTGAAGCTTGATCTTGATAGGGTTTAAGGTTGACTCAGCCTTCCATCCTTCTTTGGTCGACAAAATGAAGAGCCAGATTGCTGGAGGCAATATAGAAATAATGCTTCTACCTTATACCTATCCAGAGAGTGCTATAAAACTCTGTGGAGTGGTATATAAATGCTATTGGTATATGAATTTCGCCCTCATCAAATCTGAGTTAGATCGGTCTTTGAGTTTTTACTCCCCTCTAATGTATCTTATCAAAGTTTTCATCCTTAACTCACTCTCTTAAATTTGAATGATCTTATCCAACATGTAATGATGTAATTTGAGGGTTTACATATGTTCTAATTGTCCAATATAACATATATCCTTCCCACCTACCTACCTTTTATATGCATATCCGTTGCATGTTTTACAATTGCTTCTGCAGCATGGAAGGGGTAGAATGGAAAGCTTAAATGGAAAGTAATCAGCTCACACCTGTGACAAAAGAAAAATTATTGAAAGAAGAAAGAGCAATCAAGAAATGATCAAATATCTATTTTTGTAGGCCAGATCTGGTACCATTATTATGAGGACAGACACACCAAGCAAGAGATCGAGAGAGCGTAATGACATATAGAAATAATTTTGGGAGAAAGGGAGAAGAGATGCAGCCAAGGAAATGGTCACATTAATAGCAATAGCAATAGCACTTAGACTTATATACCACAGTGCTTTAGTTTAGTTTACTTTATTATCATTGCACCTCGTACAACGAAATCAAACACCATCTTCAGTGCACATCATGACAATGATCATGAAAATAAACACAAACACACATCCTTCACCCTCCACACATTGAACCGAAAACCCCTGACATCGCACCAACACTGCACTATACAGCAGAATTCAAAAGAGCTACTGCCCTGGGATAGAAGCTGTTTTTCAGCCTATTTGTCCTTGTTTTTATTATTCTGTACTGTCTGCCAGATGGTAATAGTTCAAAAAAAGGGTTCCCAGGATGAGATGGATCTTTGAGAATGTTTTGAGCTTTCTTAAGGCAGCGGGAGCTATAAAGCTCTTCCAAAGAGGGGAGAGGGCAACCAATGATCTTCTAGGCAATGATGTTAACCCTCTGGAGTGCTTTCCTATCTGCCACTGTGCAATTGACAAACCATACAGAGGTGCAAAATGCTCTCTGGTGCAGCGATAGCAAGTCACCAGCAGTTTTTCATTCAGTTGTTGTTTTCTAAGAAATGTATTTTCAGACTTTCAAGATTTTGTTAACTTTACAATAAAGTCTAATTCTAGCTGTGCTTCCTGACTAGTCTAATTTGCATAGCTGTCAGAGGGATACTTAAAAGTCTTGCTCCCAAATTCCCTGCAGACTCATAAGAGAAGTAGATGGGACATGAGCACATACAGGCATAACCCGGTCTATTTCTAATGGGTTTGCTTCTTTTCTGAAACTTGATTTATTATGGTTGGTCACAAGATATTTACGATGGGATTTTGCATTTTTGTCCTCCTATCAAATCTTTCCCAATAATCTGATGAAATTTAACAATATTAAAGGTATTGTCACAGGATGTAGGTGTTTCATATAAACTGCCTTTTGCAATTGATTGAAGGTGATTTGGTCAAGGCTGATCATGTTCAAGTGATGGTCCAGGTGTTTTGGAATTGTATTCAAAGCCCCTGTTACTACTGGCACTATGCTTTGCTTTCTTTTGCCACAGTCATCCTACTACTGTTGGTAAGGGTGGAACATATGTCCATTCCAAACTCTATTGCAATATCTTGGCTGCATATATAGACAGTGCTGAGCTATTCTGTTTCCGACAATATTTTTCTAAATAATTTCAGATTGTCCATGTAAAGGAGATGTCAAGGTATTGAGATTTAATAGCTGCCCAGCTGCTGTGAGGCTGATGCAGTGAGGATTAATCAGCATGGTTATTGCTACTTTAAGATTGAGGATGGGCCCCATAGGGTTTTACCACTTTAAGAAGCTGTATGTATAAATGACGCCATGAGAGGGCGTATCTGTCTCTCCTTGTGTTCCATCTCCATTGTGGTTCTCCATGCAAAGTGAGGAGGACTGTGCTGTGTTTTGCTCCTGGGTTGTCTCACAATAGTAGTCATGCTGCAAACATTCTGACAGGAGATAGGATAGCCCGGCAGATGACCTGACTTGTTCAGTATTACTGACAGAGGAATCAATGCAATGACAAACAGTGGTGATAGTCTCTTTGAAAGATTCCTCTCTTGATCTTAACCTCTCTCAGTTTATCACCATTGATCAGCAGCTGTGTCTTCCAGTGTACCATTGATCTTTGCACAAAACTTCTGATGTTTCTATGGAGCCCTGTTATTTCTACTGTGTTTCTCACAAAATAAGACCAGCCCTTATATTTTTTTGACCCCCGAAAAAATGGCTAGGCCATCTTTTCGGGGGTGACTGAATTTCCTCCCCCACCTAGAGCGGCCCATGTGCACATACCTCTCCATGAGGCTGTTTCTGTCGGCTGACAAAAGCTCCCCAAAGGCAGAGTCCCCAGCAACTTCGGGGTGAGGCGTGGCTATGCATCAAGTTCCCAACTGCAAACTCAGTGCAACTGCAAACTCAATGCAATGTACATATGATGTTGTCAGAATAAATATCAGACGACTCCAAGATTCCAGCTGAATTTCTGCTTCCTGAGCCAGCCGCTCTTCTTCGTCCGCTCAGATAGCCCTATTCCCCCCCGCCTCGATTTCCCACTGCAACCATTTGGATCACAGGAGGGTCACTAAAGAAGCTTTTGTCTTCTCCTGTCCCGCTCTTTTAAACTTCTCTCTCCAGCCTTGGAAATCCTCTCCTGGGGACTCCATCCCAGCTCCAACCCTGCTTAGTTTCCATCCTAGACAAGCCCCCTCCCAGGTGCGCTCTGGGAATCCAAGGACTGGTTCTGCCTCCCCCATCTCTGACTTGAACAGAGCAGGCACTGGGGAGGCAGGGGGGGCAGAGTGGAGGGGATCCTGGGTTTTTTGCCTGAGCTGGGTGAAGATCATCCTGGTGGGCCCAAAGGGTGGTCTTTCAGATTGCTTTAATGATTAACAGGGCACTTCCCTGAACCCCCAACTCCCTCCAGTGGGGAGGACCGTGTCTTGCTGGGGCCGGGAGAGATGATGGCTGCGTTGCAGAGAAGAAACACACACCCCAAAAGCACCTTGGGGAAACGTAAATGAATGAATAAACTCAAAGGGTCTTGGGACAACCCCCCCCCCCAGGTAAATTGCACCAACAAAAGAGAGGTGGCGGAAGAGCAGGGACCTTCAGGTTCAGAAACTCGGTTAAGCACAAGCTGCTACTTCTTCCCTCCCTGCCCTCATTTCACGTTGCCTTTGATCACAAAGCAGATCTTAATGATAAACAATCCTTTTGTAACTTACCAACTGCATGCCAAATCCCAGCCACCCCCACCCCCCAGGGGAACCACAAAGCAACACCCCAATTTCTTAAAAATCCACCATTTTAATAAAAATAAATAAACCAAGCCATTTATTCAAATACAGGAACAATTTAAACAAAACCCGCACCGAGCAGACCCAAAAAGCGCCGCGGACCAGGGGAAGGGAAAGGCAAAAGCGCTTGCCCCTTCCCGAGGGGATGGCAGGGAAGGACTCCTGACCAGGGGCCCGAGGAGGGAAGAGAGGACCCGCCCCGCGTCTCTCATCTTTTGGGAGGACAAACTTTCAGATAGGAGATGTTCCCAAATTAATTATTTTATTTGAAATGGCGGCATTTCCCACCGCTTAACTGCAATAGTTTCCCGTTTTTAAATAGGCCTCTATTGGCCACAACCATATTTCAAACACAGGAACAATTTATGCAAACATAGGTAGGAACAATTTATTAAAAAAAACAGTTATGTCATCTTCTTCTGGGACATCGTCATAACACTCCAAAGCCTGAATTCCGCCTGGAATCTCTTGTGATTCCATTGCCTGTAAAAGAATTGGTCCCAATCGCTGATGTTTAGCAATAGAGGTCTCCTTAAAGGAGTATCTCTTGTCCATGTATCCTGCTCGTAGTGCATTGGCAACACAGGTGTCAGTGATGGTATGCCATGCCTTCTTCACCCAACTCACAACCTCTGCCAGGCTAGGCTTCACAAAGTTTCCTCGTTGGTTTCTCTCCATGCAATTCTCAACATAGTCATTGATTTGTACCTGCAGATTGTCCTTGAATGGTTTGTTTACTGCAATGTCTAGGGTTTGGAGATGTGCTGTCATTCCTGCTGGGATCATTATTTCATCCACTCTTCTTTGTGCAAGGAAACGCTTCATGTCTTTGGCACTTCATGTCTCGCACAACAAGTGGCAGTGTTAACTCGATCCACTTCCTTATAACACCCTGTGTGCACCAAGCCTTTTCGGTTTCAAGCACAGAAGTCCCTGAAACACGTTCAATTTTTTCTTTTTTTTTTTGCCCTTGGCAATGATAAGAGGTGCTACTTTTGTCCCATCCAGGCGAATGGCCAAGATGCACGTAGTACGTGCGCTTTCATATCCAATTGAAGGAATGCAAATTGACGAGGCACCCCTCTTATCAATTGTTTGAGCCTCTTGGACCATAAAAACTGCAGTCTCATCCATCGCAATCATGTGAGAGACCTTATATTTGGATAAATCAATGGCATCAACAAATGATTTAAAAGCAAGTGCCCGTTTGACAATTTCAGCATCTTCTAGCTTGAAGAGCGAGGTGGATATCCTCAGAGACAATTCATATCGCTGAAGGAAGCCATCCAGCCAGCGATGAGAGGCTTTGAATTCTCCTTGGGTAATTTCAAACTGGTGCCATTGCAAGGGCAAATGCTTGAATATCAGCCCTGCGTACAACCAAAGCCTTTGCTCTCCTGTCAGCAATCCATTAAGAGATGGTGCCTTCAAGTTCAGGATATAATGGATGCCGACCTGATCCACACCTGCGCTTCTTGGCATTTCCCTTCTGCACCTGTTGACTGTGGTTATCATACTCAGCTCTCCATTTTCGGACCATACGGAGATGCAACATAATTCTCTTTGCAGAAAGCGGTCAGATTCTTACCACGAGAATCCTCCATGATTGCTTTCTTGAATTCCACAGAGTAGCTCTTTCTTTTTAAACTCATCTTCTCTCTAGACCAAAATAAAAATCACTTTAGATCATTAACTCAATTAATCAATTAACCCAAAGACATTCAGCCACCGAGGGTGGTGGTGGCTGGGATTTGGCATGCAGTTGGTAAGTTACAACAGGGTTGTTTATCATTAAGATCTGCTTTGTGATCAAAGGCAACTTGTGAAATGAGGGCAGGGAGGGAAGAAGTAGCAGCTTGTGCTTAACCGAGTTTCTGAACCTGAAGGTCCCTGATCTTCCGCCACCTCTCTTTTGTTGGTGCAGTTTACCTGGGGGCGGGGGTTGTCCCAAGATCCTTTGAGTTTATTCATTCATTTACGTTTCCCCAAGGTGCTTTTTTGGGGGGGGGTGTTTCTTCCCTGCAACGCAGCCATCATCTCTCCCAGGCCCAGCAAGACGCTGTCCTCCCCACTGGAGGGAGTTGGGGGTTCAGGGAAGTGTCCTGTTAATCATTAAAGCAATTTGAAAGACCACCCTTTGGGCCCACCAGGATGATCTTCACCCAGCTCAGGCAAAAAACCCAGGAGCCCCTCCACTCTGCCCCCCCCGCCCCTCCAGTGCCTGCTCTGCTCAAGTCAGAGATGGGGAGGCAGAACCAGTCCTTGGATTCCCAGAGCGCACCTGGGAGGGGGCTTGTCTAGGATGGAAACTAAGCAGGGTTGGAGCTGGGATGGAGTCCCCAGGAGAGGATTTCCAAGGCTGGAGAGAGAAGTTTAAAAGAGTAGGACAGGAGAAGACAAAAGCTTCTTTAGCGACCCTCCTGCGATCCAAATGGTTGCAGTGGGAAATCAAGGCGGTGGGGAATAGGGCTATCTGAGTGGACGAAGAAGAGCGGCTGGCTCAGGAAGCAGAAATTCAGCGGGAATCTTGGGGTCGTCTGATATTTATTCTGACAACAGCATATGTACATTGCATTGAGTTTTTGCACTGAGTTTGCAGTTGAGTTTGCATAGCCATTTGCATTGCATGGCCGGAGTTTGCAGTTGCAAATCAGCCACGCCTCACTGACCGATCCTAACTGCTCCCTGGGGGAGCTTCTTATCACCCAAAAGACACTGCTAATGGCGAGAGGACAGGCAGCCACGCCACCTCGGCTGCTGGGGACTCTGCCTCTCAGGGAGTTTTCTGTCGCCTAACAGAAATGGCCTGTGGAGAGGGGATTGTGCTGGGCACCCGCCCCAAGGCCGCTTCGATTGGGATGTTCTATCAGTAGTAGATCGGGGTATTCTAGCCTAGGTGCAGGGCACTCCTAAAGGCAAGTTATTCTCCCCAGGCCGCTTTTCTATTTCACCCGTGTAGTTCTAACGAACGATGAGAAATTGACGCATGGTTTAAATAGTCCTGAATTCTTGGTGGGGGCTAATCATCACCTCATGCCTAGAAATCATGCTGGGCCTTTGGTGGAGTCCGTATTTTATTTTCTCCTTATTTATTTTTATTTATTTGATTTGTCAATTGTTTGTAAGTTAAGTATAAGTGTATACATAGTTGTGAATACATGAGATGGGTACATATAAGAAAAAAAAAGAATAGAGAAACATAGGACAGGGATGGTAGGGCACGTAGGCACGCAGGTGCGCTTTATGCATCGCCCCTACAGACCTCTTAGGAAAGGGGTGAGGCCAATGGTAGACAGTCTAAGGTTAAAGTTTTTGGGGTTTGGGGGAAGAGACTTATGGGAGTCGGGTAGAGTATTCCAGACATTGACTACTCTATTGCTGAAGTCGTATTTCCTGCAATCAAGTTTGGTGCGGTTTACTTTGAGTTTGTATCTATTGTGTGCTCTTGTGTTGTTATGGTTGAAGCTGAAGTATTCATTGACAGGTAGGACATTGCAATGTATGATTTTATATACCATGCTTAAGTCAGACCGAAGACGTAATTCAAGGTTTTCTAGTTCTAGAATTTCAAGTCTGGTGGCATAAGGTATTTACAACGAGTAGAAGAGTGGAGAACTCTTCTTGTGAAATATTTCTGGACTTTCTCAATTGTGCTAATATCAGATACGTAATGAGGGGCTCCAGACTGATGAACTGTATTAGAGTATTGGTCTAGTTAAATGTTTTGTATGCTCTGGTTAGTAGTGTGATATTGCCAGAGAAAAAGCTACGTAGGATTAGGTTAACAACCTTAATGCCTTTTGGCTATGTAGTTGCAGTGGGCTCTAGCACTCAGATCATTAGAGGTGAGTATTCCAAGGTCCTTTACAGAGCTTGGGTCATCAACAAGGTCTTGACTATTCAGCTTGTATTTTATTTTCTGATTTTTTTGCCAATATGTAAGACAGAGCATTTATTTGTTGAGATTTGAAGTTGCCATTTGTTTGACCATTCGGATACATAGTCAAGATCTTTTGTAGGGTAGCAGTATTGTCTGTAGTATTGAACAGCTTTACATCATCAGCGAAGAGAACGCAATTGCTCTTAATATGATCACAGAGGTCGTTTATGTAGAGTATGAAGAGAGTTGGTCCTAGAACACTGCCCTGAGGGACACCACTATTGACAGGTACTGGATTTGATAGGACTCTCCCGATTTTGACCATTTGTTGTCTGTTTGATAGGAATGCTTCTATCCAGTTATTCAGTTGTCCAGATATACCATAGGATTTTATTTTTAGGAGTAGTTTGTCGTGTACCACTGAATCAAAGGCTTTACAGAAGTCTATGTAGATTGCGTCTATTGCTTTGCCCTGGTCGAGTTGTGTCGTCCATATGTTTTTGCAGTGTAAGAGTTGCAGATTACAGGATAGTTTTTTTCTGAAACCAAATTGTTTATTGGAGAGTAGGTTGTTTGTCTCTAAGTGGAGGATGATGGATTGGTTAATAATTGATTCCATGACTTTGCAGGTGACGAGCATAAGGAGATTGGTCTGTAATTTTCAACTAGGCTTGGGTCTCCTTTTTGAAGATGGGGATGACTGTGGCTTGTGACCATAGGTTAGGCAAGGAGCTGGTCCTGAAAGATTTTTCAAAGATTATGCTTAGAGGTTTGGCTATGGCAGTGGATAGCTTTCTTAAGAAGTAGGCACATATTCCATCCGGTCCAATAGATAGGGATGGTTTTAGATTGCGTAGTGATTTTTCAACATTGTCTTCTATTGTTGGAGAAACACAGTAGGCCCTTGATTATTTAGTTGGGGCAGGGAGTTTTATGTCTTCTTGTAATCAATTTAAGCTACATTCAAGTTAGTCTTCCTTCTCTTACAGTTTTTCAAAATCATTTTGTCAATTAGGAGCTAATCTTTTGTTTTTCTGCTGTTTGGGCAGTTTCCTTTCTGCTCAAGTGGAAGGAGCTTGTTTTGAACTATAGCAAAGATCTTCAAAGTTAGTAAGTTTCAGACTTGTGGACTTCCAAGTCCCAGAATTCCTGAGCCAACATGACTGGAGGAGGAATTTTGGATGTTGAAGTCCACAAGTCTTAAAGCTCTCAAGTTTGAAGACCCCTGAACTAGTTGCTTTTGGACTGTATCAGCCAGCACACCCAACTTACAGTTGCTTTTGTTGAATTTTTCATTATCAGGTAGGTTTTGCCAGATGCCAGAAACCTTCAATTTCACCTCTTTCCAATATGTCATGATACTGCTTGGCAATGAGTGGGTGTAGATGTTTCAATCAAAACTCATGCAGTTCATCTTTACCTTGTGTAGACCAATTCTTGATCTTCTCTGCCTTTTTCTCCACCATTTCCACTCTTACTACAAGTTCTTCATTTCAGCTTCTTTTTTATTCTTACTGACATCCTTCACCGATGCTGCATTCTTGTTGCGTGACTTTGAGTTGTCCCAGAACTGTTGCTCAGAAATGCGCTGTTTCTTCTTTGTCAGTTGTTGGCTAGTTCATTGCAATGTATCCACTGATGGATTGATAGAAACGTTTCTGATTCAATTCAAATTGGAGAGTCTGCCTATAGTGTGCAATTCAAGTTTTATACTGTGGATCTTCTTGGCTATAGCTGTTACTTGCTGCTTTATTGTTTCTAGTGTTTCCTTTACCTTCCTTGATTTTAGATGATATTTCTTGATCAGGTATTTTTTCAGCTTCATAATATGTGTCAGTAATGAACAATTGGTGGGAAAATATAGTTGGAAAAATAATTGAAAATGTGCAGATTAAAATATTATGGATTTCCAAATATAGATTGATAAAACCTTGGATCCTAACACAGCAGATATAACTGGTTAAAAAGAAGAAAATATGGATAATTGATGGAGCAATACCAGGAGATAGTAGAAGACAAAGAATTGTAGAAGATCCAGAAGCATCAAGATCTGAAAATTGAAATTTGGCACAAACTGGCCATGATGGCGAAGTGGTTATCTACATACTTGATGTTGCACCAGAAAATGTAGGATGTCTCTTAGAAAATCTGAACGTTGCCCAGATTTCCATCTCTTGATTACAAAAGGGCCAAACTGCTTGAAATTGAATATATGCTAACTACACCAGTGCAATTCTAGGATCCTGTGGTGAACTCCATTGAATTCAGAATAGAGCTGGATTTGAGATCTTCTAGTCCAACTCCCTACTCAAGCTGGAGACCTGATATCATTTCAGACAAGTGACTATCCAATCTCTTCTTCAAAACCTTTAACATGCATACAACTCGATATTATAGATGCATACAACTTGATACATATATGTATATTACATATATGTGCATTACAACTTGATAATATATGCATACAACCCAGTGTATATGAACATCAATACCAGCTAAAAAACCCGGCAGCTGTGATTTCCTGCAGCGTCTGCTAAAGTAGAAAATTAATCCAAAAGTTTTCAATTTTATTTTTTATTCCCTTTCTAATCAATTTTAATTAAGAATATCAGTAACCTATATACAGTATTAGTAAGGTTTCCAAGGATTTTACATAACCAAAAAAAGTGACGTATTTCTAACTCTTCATGCCTTTAACCTCCTTTCCTCCTTTCCTTAAGACATATTCTCTAATTATATACTCAACAGTCAAGTTGGCTCTCTCTCAAAACACATGAAAAAATGATCTTAAGAGTGCTAAGATGTGGCAGCTGGAGCTAGAGCTGTTAAATGCATGGCCCTTCCTTATACAAATATAAAGTTGGATTGTAGTAGAGAAGGGACCAAGGTAGAAAGTGGGTGACTATGAGTTGTAGTCCTTCCTCGAACAGTTAAGTGGCCTTAGGATGGTTGTTCCTCTCAGCTTTAGGAAGGAGGCAGTAGCAAAACACTTCTAAAAAAAATTGCCAAGAAAACTGCAGGAACTTACTGAGGCAGTTGCCAGGTGTCAAAAACTGATTTGAAAGTATAAATTAAAAATGGATCTGGCAGCTGAGAAGTGTCTTGACAGTTAAAGTACTTGACAGCAAGAAAGTGGTGCCCTCTAATCTTACCTTGGACCCAAATCCCAGTCATGTTTTGAGTATCTTTTTAAAAACCTTCATTTTATCTTTATCTTTCCCCATCACTTGGTCATCTTAATATCCCTTTTTTTTTACTTTTTAGATTTAAATCTCTACTTTACTTTTTAGGTTTAAATCACAGTATTTAAAATACTGTGTTATGGTCAACCTTTTTTTAGGTTTAACGTACATTTATACAAAGAAGTTATGTTACACATTCTAAGTATGTAATGTAATATATCATATTTAATGTGGCCTAACATTGTTTAAATAATCCCAAGGTGACACTAATTTTCAATAGAAAGGTTTGTTTCTTTGCCCAAGGGTAAGTTATGTACATTGGCTCTGCATCTGCAGAAGTGGAAAACACACAAGTCATGACATCGTCAGACAAATTCACAATTTGCATTATTTGTGCAATGGTGTTGTGATAGACAAAATACCATTGTGGCTTCTACCAAAGACACCTTATATTCAGTTAATCATTTTTAATCTGCCTTTTCACTCACAAATCCGTAAGAAAGTTTGGAATATTTACTGAATTCTGAGGTAAGGTCCTAAGATGCTTGCCTCCTAAGAGCTCTTAGGCTTTGCTCGTTACATCTTGATAAAAATAAAAAGTGAACATGTCTTGGCCAGGATATTCCAGTTAACATAATATGATGGCAGTTCAAATATCTAACTGAAAATTAGTATGTATCAATATTTTTAGTATCTCCTAAATCAGGGGTATCAAATTGGTGGCCCACGGGCTGGATGCATCACGTGCAGGTTACACCCATCCCAGCTCCACGAATGGGAAAACGTGAAATATCATGTGACGGCAACGTGATGTGGTGAGTTTGTCACCCATGCCCTAAATCAAGGTGAATATATATATCACTGCTAGTATATATGAAACTCAAATAAAAGTTGTTGAGACTTTTCTTCTTCCCCCACCAAAAAAATTAGAATTACAAGCTATCACAGATTTGGATAAATTTAACTTTACCATTTTCCTATGTTCTGAGTACATTACTAAGTAATTTTTAATGTATGAGTCACATTTGGAAATTCCTTTGATTTTCAGTAATTGATGGTTAGCTCATAGCCACCAAATTCACTCTGTATAAGTAAATTCTGTGAAAATTGGTGCAGCCTCTCCTGTGCTGTGTGTGTAGAACAAGATATTATGAATTAACAAAATGATAATTTAAAAAATGAAAAAAGCACCACCTGGAATCACAAAATAGATTCTTTATGGGAGTCTATCCTGATTGGGGATGAATGGGAAAATAGGTGTATGATCATACTACTGTGGAGTTAGTGGATCAAATTCGACCAATTGTGTCATTTAGCTACTATTATCTCTCTAGAGAATCCTTTGGCTTTCAGTGCCACTACCTCACAGGTAACTGGGTGTGAGATTCTGTTTGTGACATGCCTGGCCTTTGGAACAACTTCCCCCTAATATCTGGATGGCCCCAACTCTGTCTCCCTTTTGAAAAGCCTTGAAGATCTGGCTCTTTTGGGGAAGCAATGGCGGAGCCAATGACTGCAGTGGAACAAGAGGCTAGTGAATGAATCGGTGCCTCAAAATTCCTCTCTGGCCAAAGGAGAGGACCTGTAGTCCATAAAGACAATCCCCATGAAGAAATTGTAAAACAGCAGTCTCTGTCAGATTTTATTGCTCTGGAAGACAGGGGAAAGTCAACTTCGCCCAAACTGTAGTTCGAAGCCTTCAAATGGACATTGGGTTCACCCACTTCCTCTTTTAATCACTTCAGGAAATTGTTTGTGAACTGCTTTGGGATATTAAGAACCTTCAGAACAGCAAGTTTTGCCACACTAGGTGATATTTCCTTCAATTCTCATCAAAAATTCTCACAATGCTGTCTAATGTCTGTTTATAATTTGCCCATGGTTATTATGTTATTATTCATCCACCTTATTATCTTTGTTTCCCCCTCTTATTGTATTACTGTAATGATGATGATTATCGTTCTGTTGCTTTGCATGTACACGGAGAGCTTCTGCCCTGGAGACAAATTCCTTATGTGTCTAATCACACTTGTCCAAATAAAGTATTCTATTCAATCAAGTCATGTTTTGCCGTAAGGGCTGCTGGCTGCCATAAGGGCTGAAGTGGGGTTGGACACACAAGGAATTTGTCTCCGGTGCTAAACTCTCAGTGTACATACATGCAACAATTGATAAATCATGATCATAATCATAAAATATAATCATCATAAATCATAAGATATAACACTCAGTGGGTATCCCATATAGCAGCAACTACACTGAATGCTTATGTATATGCTTACTTAAAAAATAAATACTTTAAGGTACAAAAATAAACAGTTTAGAGTGCATTCTTGAAAATAAGCATATAACCATTTGTCTAAGGTAAAATTAAAATTAATAAGGTAAAATTAGAGAGTTCAAGTTTTAACCGGGTCTAATATAAGATGTTTGATATTATGAAAATGGCAGTAATTAAACCATGTTAATCTGGAAAAACACTGAGATCATTACTTTGACTAGCTGAAAAAGTATTGCAAAATATAAAATAAACATACAAGACAGATAGAACTATATCACATGCCTAAGGTTTTCTCGCTTTCTGTTGGGTTACATATCAGGATGTGACTTCCAGTATCACATTCTGATGTAGCAAACTTAAAAACAAAATAGCTGTTTGAAGTCATGAAATTGCAAGATATCCATTAAATTAGATTCTGTGAACATGGCGATCAAAAGTACATTGTTTCTTAATAATCTGGCTTTTTATCTGAGTGTGTCATTTAGAATAATTTCTTTAATTCCTGTTGCCAAAGTCATATGTAAAAACAAATCTCCCCTGAGTTTGTGATGCATATTTTTATTATGTGATTGCATGGAATTTCATTTTTGAAAATAGTTAATGGTTTTCCGAAGTCTCTGTGATGGTTTCCTTCTAAAAATTCACAATAGCACATTACTATTTTTCATTAATATTTTCCAGCCTCTGTGACCTATATATCAGAATCAAATTAAAAAAGATCAGCATCTTTTTTCAAATGATGAATCAGATGTCCATGAAAAGATCACAGAGAACTTAGTTTTGATCTGTTTAAATCTTTGTGCATTTGGAGAGAGTGTTGACATCAAAAGTGCTTTCAACCATTTGTCCCTTTGGGAAATTTGTATATAAAAAGTACACACAAAAATACAATGGATTCTTATTTCTGTGGAAATAAGGGTGGAATGGATTTGTGTTTGTGGGAGTTATCAGCATAACTGGTGAACTGTCAGGCATACGAAGGTCCAACTAAACTGATTCATTGCCAAATGCCTATGCACAGGAATCTTCTCAACTAACAGTTGACCCCTGCTTGTTAGATAAGGGTTAATGAAATTCAAAGGGGAGAGGGGTTGGACATGGTCTGCTTGTGGCATCTTAAGGATTCTAGGGTAATTCCTCTTTTAACTCCATCCCCAAGTTCTGCCACCCTTCCCTGACATGAACCTTGTGATTTAAAGACATTTTTAAAAGGGAAAAATAACCAAAGCATCTTTTTTTTTGGTCATGTGGGAAAAACAAAAACCACCCAAACCTCCTACTGATATAGCCCAGATTTGGGGGAGAGAAAAAATAAACACAACGGAAAGAAGTCTTCTGTAATGGAGCCCAGTTAACTAGCTGAAGTCTTCATGCTCCATGTTTTCTTCAGTGCATCATTTAACCACTGATTTATTCTGGCAACTTTAGGCAGAATCAGTGCGTCTCATGTTTAACCTAGATTTACCTTTTTGACATAAAAACAATTACTAGATTCGGTGCCACAATAAACAAGATGAATTATTCTTCTATATAAAAAAAACCCTATAAACTGAGACGATATTCAACCATTACCATTTTTTTTTTCTGAAAAAGAAATTTGGTCCATCCAATTCAGAGTGTGGAGAAGTTGCTGCCAAACTGGAAATATTGACCATTTTAGTTAGCATAACTGATGGTGGGAGGTACTGGACATTGACAAAAAATTTACTTGGATTACAGCAATCAACTATTTGATAAAACTTAAAAAATAAAGCCAGTTTACTGTAGTGTTACGATATCAGGCTAGGAGATACAAGCCAGCTGGGTGACCTTGGGCCAGCCCTTTTCTCTCAGCCCTAGGAAGAAGGCAGTGGCAAACTACTTCTGAAAAACCTTGGCAAGAAAACTGCAGGGACTAATCCAAGCTTTCTCCTAGAATTGATTGAAGAAAAGAGAAAGGAAATTTTATACAGTATTAACTGTTATCACATAGATCACAGATGAACTGTGCTTAGAACAAACATGGAAATCAAATGCAATCATAAATTAGATAAGCATTAGATAAGAAATGCACTTAGACTTTTGAGCGATGAATAAATTAGAGTGGACATGGAAGCAAAGTGGCTTATCTTTCCATTTGTAGCTTTGGACGAATTGTTTATTAGATGTATAGAAATAAGGGTGTTTTTTTTTAATTGTGGCAAAGCTAAAAAGCAGTTCGACTGGCAAATCTTTACAGGTGGTTTTCTGCAGATTGCAGTCCAGTCTACTGCATGCTGCTCTGTAGCAAGCCCTAGAGTAGAATGTAGTAGTGAGAAAATAGGTTTTTGTAAGTATAAAGAGCATCAGAGACCTGTGGATAGTCAGCGCTGGAAAATACATTTTCACAGGATGTTGCTTTTTTTGTATTGGCTGGCACCTACTTCTCCATTACTTCTATTAGAGAGGTCATTGAGTACCAAGCCCACAATTTGTTTGTTCCTGCCTGGTATATTTTCAGGCATGGACAATAATTCCTGAGCAGCTGAGAACATGTATTAGCTAAGGGTGTCATCTTTATGCAGAAAACGTTTAAAAACAAAATTTATTTTCACACTTGTTTACTTTGCTTACAAGATAGCATGGTGAATCTTATAGCTGGGATCGCTAGCTCCTTAAAGTATGAAGTAGTCTTAAATTCAGCCCTTGAGAGTTTATTGGTATCTCAGACTTGGGTATCCGTGGAGACGAAAACCACATTGAAGCTAAATTCCTTCTTAACTCATCAGCATTCTAACATAACATGGTAGCGTAGAGTGTCTGCTGCAATTTGAACAGAAGAGATGAAAGAGGAGCTGTGAAGTGAAAATCACGTTGCCTTCCAAATGAGGGGAGAAAGACGGAAGGGTGTGATTTAGGATGCAGTCTTTTTTTAACCGCTGATTTATTCCGGCAATTGTAGGCAGAATTATTTTTGATCGCTTGCTGTTCATAAAAAGCGTTATTTCACAAACAGGTGGTGAGCTTCAGCATTTTCAGACAAGGTACACCTAATGTTTCCTTCTTTCTCCCTTTTTTAGCAGAAATGCTATAAGCAGAATGATTAGGTGTCTTGCCCCTATACAAGGGCCTGGGATTTTAACATTAATTACCATTATCTGACTCCCCCTTCCTCTCTTTCTCATGAATATGTTTAAAAGCAGCCTTGCAATAAAGATAAAAATATTGAAGAAGTTTCCAACATAGGTGTGAGTACTTTGCATAGCAAGCCAGTAACACGTTACTCTAAACCAGGCCTGTCAAACTGGTGGCCCGTAGGCCCAATGCATCACAGGCCACGCCCACCCCAGCTTCGCAAAGGCAAGAACCAATAACATCACGTGACACGATCGAGTTTGACACCCGTGCTCTAAGCACTGGGTCTTACAACATCACCTTTTTCTCAAGCAAACTAGGAAAAAAAAAGAATCGGGTCTGAAATGGACATTAATGTGCCTCTGTTGATATGTCAAGTTTGCTATTTGGCTTACTAATGAGTAGCTTTAATTTCAGGAGTATGTTAAGAGTGCTGTCAGTCATGCCACTGGAAAACCTTCATTCAGATTGCAGTTCTTAAGAGATCTGGATGTACCTCTTATTCCCCAAACTGGTGGGCAACTGGAGGGCAGAAATGGATGTCCCCTTCTATTGATTTTTCACTCATTTTGAATGCAACCGCCACACGTATTTCCCTGCTATACTTCCTCTCCCTACATTGGCTTGAATGCTCCCATCCATTTGGATTGGAGCACTTCCAGTTGTCTGCACATAACTTCAGCCAAACCAGCCTTGCAGCTCCTGTTTACCCTGAGTAGAAGAATAGCATAAGCCATAGGCCTTTGGCTTTAATAACCCAATATATGTATGGATCATTTGAAACTTAGCAGGAAGTTGTTTTGTTTTTCAATTACTGCTTTCCCCCCCAAGTGGCCTCCTTTTCAGTGTGCTTGCTCACACCCCTCCCCATAGTACAGTTCCATCATTTCTCCAATGTTTCAGTGGTTTGATATAGAAGGCTTTCATCCTCAGCTTTCAAACAGCCCTGTAGTCGTGTCATAGGAATAAAAAAACTCATAAGGACAAGATTCAACAGTCTATCTGCGTTTAAAAGACCAAGGCCACTCTTTTTGAAGACAGCAAAGTCCACATTTTAGATAGAGAGGACCACTGGTTTGAAAGAGGGGGCAAAGAGACCATCAATGTCAAAATTGAACAGCCCTCTCTCAACAAAGGAAGAGGGATAGGCACCATCTACTTCCAGTCTACAACACAGTCCTTTCAAGCAAGAAGGCTCCACACCCATTTCCATTACTCAGGTGACCCTGAGGACACAGATAAACCTCCAAGTGGCCTCAACGACCCTCTAAAAGAATGGAAATGACCAGCTGTCAGCCAGGAATATAAATCCTTTCATTCCCCGTCATCCAGTCAGAGCTGAAGAAGTTTTTGGGATGAGAAGTGAAACGTCTTCAAAGAAATACAAGAAAGTCCAGTTTGTCTCTTGAAAAAGCACCTTTGGGACAGCCCTGTAGTTGTTTGGGATCTGGAGGGGAAGATCCTTCTACCTTTGGTATTTCAGCTTTCCAAATATAATTTAACTTGTGTGTGTGTTTAAAGTGTATATGTCCCAAAAACAAAAATATTGGCCATTGCTTTTCCAAACATGAAGGGGATAGAAGAAGAGGATTTTTCAAAGGAAAAAATGTGGTAGCTTGTGTTCTGAACTGAATACCTTGCAAGGGTCTTAGTCTGGACAACATTTTTTAAGCCAGCATTAATAGTCTGGCTTACATATTGCTTAATTTTACCTGATTTAAGTAGTATATCCTGTTAGTGGATTTTATATATCAAGTTTATTCCTTTAATTATGAGATGGTTATCTATTTGGTATTCCATTATTCCCTTAATTAGAGGTGCCTAGTTTTTTTAAAAAAAATATGTCTACATTGTGTATATTCCAATTTAATTGATATTCCTTTATTTCTGTTCCATGTTAGTTTTTAAGTGTGATGTAAATATTGTTACTAAAGACATCTGCAATGCATCTATAGCTTGTTTTCAGTTCATCACATATAAAACTGGAATGATAGTGTATTACACTGGATTTTTATTAGAATGAATCAGGTATCTCTGGGCATTAAAAAAAATCATCAAAGTGAAGAAAGACAAGTTTTGTACATGTTTCATCTGGTGATTGGAAACAGCAAACCACCAACCTGTACTTCATAGTACTTTGCTATTTATTTTTAACTAGCTCAATACCTGTGTTTCACTATGAAATTATGTGGTCGGGCTTAGTTTTTGGGGAGAAAAATAAGGGGGGAAAAATCTGCCTCTTGCCTACCAGCATCCATCAGTATTCATCTGGCTAGCGTCCTGTCAATGTGTGAGAGGGTTAAGGGCCATTTGGAAACTGAAACAGTATTTGCTGAGCGAGCAGAGTATTTGCTGAGACAGCAAGGAGCCTGGGCGTGGATTAGCTCAGCTGTTCTGTACTAAAGCTGCTTGGTTCTGTGAAACTAAAAGTGAAACTCCTCTCTTCTGCTTGTGTTTTGCATTTGGAACAAGTTTTTTTCAGGTGGGGAGGGGGAGTAGAACTCCTTAGCATCAGAGCGTGTTAATAATAATATACGAAATGCTAATGCTCTGATGGTCATTTCAAAAGATACTTTCTTAGTGAGCACCTAGAAGCCAAGAGGAACATACGTGACAAATTTCAAGTTTGTAGGCTTTACGGTTCTGGAGATTTTGTGATGATATGCGAGTAGTATTTCTCTTTTATATATATATAGAAGATTCTTGCCTACAGTGAACACATTTTGCCAAACAACAAAGAAAAAAGTAAGTTCTAATTTAATGGAATTCTAGGCACCCAATCTCTTCATTTTACTTTAAAGTGCAGCAGTGTTGGATGATGGCCATAAACTCTTGACAAGATTGCTAGCTAGACTATGTCTTGCAAGATATTTAGCCAGCATAAATATTTTTAATTAACTGAACAATTTCAATCGCACTTCTCTGCACACAACATAGTTGCCTAATGTTGATTGCACTTGCATGTACACGAAAATGCAAGTAAAAAAAGTGCCTTTCCTCTCCAATATTACTAAATGTGCCTCTATATATTCAATATAAAAGTAGGATTAGTTTTTCTCCTTATTATTTTCAGAATTCCTTTTTAACTTTGTGTTAAAGATTCCTCCCTCTTCCCACAATGCATTTAGTGTCACAGTTCTCAGTGCATAGAGATTAAGAGTTATGATTAAGTTAGATTAAGAGCAGTCAAATTATTCAAGAAAATTCTGTTTGTGTAGTGTTATATACATAGGTAAAAGTAAAGGTTTCCCTCGCACATACGTGCTAGTCGTTTCTGGCTCCAGGGGGCAGTGCTCATCTCTGTTACAAAGCCGAAGAGCCGGTTCTATCTGAAGACGTCTCTGTGGTCATGTGGCCAGCATGACTAAACGCTGAAGGCGCACGGAACACTGCTACCTTCCCACCAAAGTGGTCCCTATTTTTCTACTTGCATTTTTACATGATTTCGAACTGCTAGGTTGGCAGAAGCTGGGACAAGTAATGGGAGCTCACTCCATTATGCGGCGCTAGGGATTCGAACTGCCAACTTTTCTGATCGACAAGCTCAGCATCTTAGCCACTGAGCCACCGCGTCCCCGTTATGTACATAAATGAGCCCAAATAGCCATAACACTTAATCTCTATGCACTGAGAACTGTGCCACTAAATGCATTGTGGGAAGAGGGAGGAATCTTTAACACAAATGAGAAATATAACCATACGGGTCGTCCTTGACTTATAACCATTCATTTAGTTCAAAGTTTAAAAAAAACAGGACTGTGATTCAGGACTGTTTTTTCACACTTATGACTGTTGCTGCATCCCTGTAGTCAAATTATCAAAATTCGGATGCTTGGCAACCAGCATGTATTTATCTTGTGTAACGTTCTGACAAACCCAAGTCAACAAAATCAGCCAGATTCACTTAACAACTAGGTTAATAACAACTACAGTGCAGTGGTGGGATTCAATTTTTGTTTACTACCGGTTCTGTGGACGTGCCTTGGTGGCTGTGGCAGGGGAAGAAGGATACTGTAAAATCTCCAGTCCGAGGTGGTATTTACTGGTTCTCCGAACTACTCAAAATTTCCGCTACCGGTTCTCCAGAACTGGTCAGAACCTGCTGAATGCCACCTCTGCTAGAGTGATTCATTTAACAACGGTGGCAAGAAAGGTCATCAAAATGGGGCAAAACTTAGTTAACAACTTTTTCGCTGATGAGCAGAAATTTTGAGCTCAATTGTGGTTGTAAGCTGAGAACTACCCATCTCTGGTTCTCACTCGATCATGGATTGTGCCTGTTTCTGTATTAATATTTATCACCGGTCTCAACCAGGGGATGAGGGCACAAAAAGACGTAATTTTCAGGGTTGCAGTGTATTTCAGTCCAAAAGCAGGATAGAAATCCAGTAAATAAACCAATAACAACTTTGGATTCCTGGCATAAATGTTAATTTATATGATTTTTTAAAAAAAAAATCATTACTCTTCAAAAGTGGGACAGGTATTCAAAATCCTCAATAACTGGATGAAAATCGATGGATATTGCATTGCATTTATTTTCATTACCTTTTTTATTATTATTATTGTTTGTTCCTAGATGTACATCACCCACACAATAAAGGCCAGAGGAACCAGGCTGGCGAAACCAGTTCTTTGCTTGAGCATAATGTGTATGGCATTTCTTACTGGTATCAACAGAGTAGCAGAATATCGAAATCACTGGTCAGATGTGATAGCAGGATTTCTCGTCGGTATTTCAATAGCAGTGTTTTTGGTATGTATAAGCTACACATTTTTCTACCTATTATATGTCTGACTCTTTGTAGAATCCATCATTTCATTAATCTGTCAGGATACAGGCTATTCTCAAGAATGACAAGCATTTATAATTAAATGCTTGATTAAAGAACTATATAAAATCATATGCTGTATTTCAGTAAATACAAGTGTTTATTATTCTCCCTGGCTAAAGTCATCGTATTGCATCATGTTATTCCATCTATGAGCTTTGTACTGTTAGACTATTCTATTCAGAGAGCAATTTTTAAAGAGTTCTTCTTATCGTTATCATTATCATTTCCATGTGACTCCTTTCTCCTGCATTTTTGAGTCTGTAGTTACTGAGTTGCTTCTTTCCAAGATTATCCATCCCTTGTTTATAAAATGACTTTCTCAGGCCTGAGAATCCAGGATTCCAGCCTCATCAAGTATCTGCCCTTACACTGTCATGTTTCTATTTTAATTTAAAGATGTTCCATTTTTAAGGTCCCATTCTATCAAGCTACACCCTCTGCAATTATATTATAGTTTGGAAATATTGCCTAAATGTTTGAAAATACTGTTTTAAACCCCAGGAATAATGTGGCAAATTCTCCTCCCACTATACAGGTAGTCCTCAATTTACAACCACAATGGAACCTAAAATATATGTTGCTAAGTGAAAAATTTGAATTTTGCCCCATTTTATGCTTTTTCTTTCACATTTGTTAAGCGAATCACTGCATTTGTTAAATTAGTAACAGTTAAGTGAATCTGGCTTCCCCATTGACTTTGCTTTGTCAGAAGGTCGCAAAAGGGGATCTCATGATCCTGGGACACTGCAATTGTCATAAATGTGAGTCAGTTACCAAGCATACAGGTGACCATGGGGATGCTGCAATGGTCATAAGTGTGAGAAATGGTCATAAATAATTTTTTCAGTGCTGTTGTAACTTTGAACGGTCACCAAGTTGTAAGTCGAGAACTACCTGTACTGGATTTATAATTACATAAATTCACAGTGCATGAAATTAAAACTTTTTTGGGGGGGTGGGGTGCATATATTTTGGAAATTGTACAGTTTTAATTGTAATGGTATTTCCAGCAAGACTCCGGTGTTATAATGGCTTCATGGTATCTAAGAACTTTCTTTTTTTTCTAGGTGGTATGTGTGGTTAATAATTTTAGAGGTAGGCAACCAGAACATGAACAGTCACACATGGACAATCTGGGACAAATGTCTATGATCAGCATCCCTCGGGTAGAACATTCTGTAGTAAAGGTAAGGCCTCTTGTGAATTGATAACCTTTGTGGTGAATATGAGGTAGAATGGTTGCCTTGCTTAATTTTTGTAAGAGGAGCAAATCTTCAAGTCCACCTCATAAATTATGGTTGACCGAAGAGAACCTTTTTGTATCTTCTCAAGGATTGTAGGAGGCCATGAAGAAAAGAGGTATAAAGTGTAAAGAAAAAAGGGTAATTTTATATTGTGCAGTTAAATCACACTTTATCACAAAAGACAGCCTTCTTCCTCTCACAACATTAGGAAGAAGGGACTGAAACATTCTCTTCAGTTAATTAATTTAATAAGCTAAATTAAAATTCTTTATTGTGTCCAAACGTCTCAGTTCAAAGGATACATGAGTTGTCCAGTGATGGTTTTGTGGCTGTATAAAAGACTAAAATATACACAGTTGTCAAACTCAAGGCCCGCGGGCTGCATCTGGCCTGCGGGATGCTTAGATCTGGCCTGCAGGCCGCCCTGAAAACAATGAGCCCACGGTGCCTCTGCCAGCAAAAACAGAGCTCGGGAGGGCTGTGTGCGGCCCTCCCAAACTCTGTTTTCGCTGGAAGAGAATTGCAGGAAGCTATCACAGCCGAAAACAGACCTTGGGATCTCATTTTCGCTGGCAGAGCACTTGGGCCACCACAGGCGTCCCTGACACGAGTGACGTCAAGCTGGCCACCCCCACCCCAGCCCCTGGAAGTCAAACACAACCCTGACAAGGCCCTCATATGAAATCGAGTTTGACACCCCTGACATATACAAATGCACTTTTTATATGCGCCTAATTGTTCAAATGACATTTAGGAGAAGACTTCTGTTTGAGCAGTGTTTGCAGGAGGCTATTTGCATAAAATTAATGACTTCTTTGAACACTAATATACACTTTCTCCCATGAGCTGTTCAGAGCATCCAGTAGTGGGAGGTGCTTCAGTCTCTGCATGTCTAGGCTGGGCTTAATTTGTGGAACGCTCCTCCTCCACCACGGTACTCCTCCCCAGCATTCCCCAGTTTTGGCTCAGCCTCGTGAGAGATAGGCAGTGCTTGTGATTCTTCCTTGGCCGAAACAGGAAAAATTCTTTCTTTGCTAGCAGGTTTGAAAGTTAATCAGCTTGTCTTTAGAATACTTTAGCCTTCTAATCCCATTGCGATTTCTCGAAGTTGACTCGCATTACAGAGATCGCTCGCATTTCAGGGAAGCGCCATTTCGCGCCCCAAAGCGTCGGGAGGCTTCGGCGCTGCTCCGTGCCCCCTCCCCACAACCGATCTTTCTACCCCTGCCATTCCGACCGATTGCTGCAGCGTTTCTTTACCCGAACAGCGGCGTGAGTTCTTTGCTCCCAACAGAGTTGTATCGCTTTCCTTCCCCCTCTGAACGCCATTTGGGGTGGAGGATTCAAATACTTAGTACCTTCCACCCTTCCCCGCCGTTTAGCCTCATAGGAAAAGCCATCGGAGGCTATTCCTTTACACGGTGGGAGTTTGCTGCTGGGGAGCGCGCCAAAGATTAACGGCCTGAGGCCATCTTTTTCACAAGACCTCGTGGCCGCGCGCCTGTATTCCATTTCGTGCTGTGTGAGGTAGCTCTGTTCCGAGCAGAGGTTCCCTTCAGAAATACTGGGGACCATTATACCCTTGTCTTGGTTTTTTTCTACATTCGAGGCTATTCTTACAGTTAAATTGTTGGCTTAACCCTCACAGCCCAATCAACCCAGAGGCACAACAGCGAGCACTTAGGCCTGTGTCCGCCTGTGCAGGGAAGCTGTTGAAGGCCTCTATCCTTATCAATCTGGGCCTCTAGGCGTTCTCAATTTGGCTGTTTGGTTTCTCAGCACATAACATCGTGCCACTTAATTAATATTCATATACATATTGCTATATATGTGTATATATATGGTTACAATAATAATAACAATAACAACAACAACAATAATAATTTTCTCTTCAGTATAATATTTTAATATCAATAAAATATTATTACTGAGATACAACTCATTTTAGATAGGTATTATTCAAAAAAAAAAAAAAAAGAGGAAAGTGGGCAATAAAAACATCATCAGGGCAACCGGTCTGTCCTCAGATCAGGCCCCTGGCGTAACCGCCTTCACAGTATTGCATTGTATAACAAGCATACTGCAATTCCAATTTCAATCGAAATGGCAGATAGTAGCAGCTCTCAGACCTCATCCTTGAAGGTCAAAGCCAAATCTCAGCACAAACCTAAGCAGGCTAAAGGGAATTCTAAAACTTCAGAAAGGGACGCCATCAGGCGCCATAAAACTTTACAAAAACAGATAAGTGCACACGGGAGGCGCACAAGGTCTCACAGGACTTCCCCTCCTCCAGCCCAGGTCCATCTACCTCTTCCCACCCTCCTCCTCCCCTAGATCTCTCCCTCTCATCCAGGCGCAGCTTAGCTCCCCAAGGCCAACAGGCCCAAGTATCTGGGACACCGACCACAGGGCTCTCGAAGCCACATTCACTCCGACGGCTGCTGGTCTTCGTCAGGACGATAGTCTTACAGAGGAAGTTCCAGAGAGGATGAAGGCCTGGATGGAGCTGGCAATCCGCCAGGGAATCGCAGCAGATGTTCAACACGCAGTTATGACCAGGGAATATCCTGTGATCACCGATCATGATTCCCAATCGCTGAGGTCATTGACCAGGTCGGAGCAGCACCATACCCAGGTACATTTACAAGGGGAGGTCCCCCTCCAAGGGCTGACTGAGGAGGAGAAGGAGGAGGAAGAAGAAGCGGATCAAATTGCTCAAATGGAAGATATTGAATCAGGATCAATACATGACAGCGAGCCCCTGTCAGAAGCAGACCCCTTAGAAAGGGGAATGTCTGAGGATGAGGGTCTTATTCCTGACCAACCTGTTTTTACAGGCTTATTCCACCCACAACTTTTCAGATCTCTCTTGTTTAAGGCAAAAAATATTGCACGCCTAAACAAGTCGACCCCTTCTACCACTCCAACTCCTTCGGAAGAGGGACCAGAGGATCTAATTTTCAACCAACCAGTAGTTGAAGTAGAGGTGATCCCAGTTCCTCCCATGTTTTCGGACCTGGTACAGAAACAGTGGGCTTCTGCAGTGGTGTACCCAGCCCCCACTGGATATGACAGGAAATATGGCCCCTGATTTCTCAAAATTATTGAATACTCCGAGGTAGATGAACCTATAGTGGGATTAGCGTCCTCCTCCATTCCCAGTGATGCGCTGGAGGCATTAAAGCCGGAGGAAAACGGGCCGAGCTAGCCCTATGCACAGCCCATCAGTCTGACGCGTGGGCCATCAGAGCAGCCACGGCCGCCTCCTTCTTCACCCGTTCTTCTCTCAGATGGCTCCGCCTCTTACGGGAACATGTCCCTAATTCTAATCTTAGAGCGCACCAAGATATTGGACAGCCCAGCTTTGGTATGTCCCAGTCTCTGGATCTCCAGCGGCTCGAGGGAGAATGGGCGTTGGTTCTTACCTGATACGCCCCTTCTTCGAGCCGCAGGAGCATCCAGCCCCACCCTAATTTCTCCGTCTGGTGGGGGCTCTTTCTTCAGCCAAGGAGCCAATAGTAGATTAGAAAGAATCAATAACCTCTCTTCTCGTTATCGCAAAAACTGGGAGGCTGCTCCGCGATGTCACGTGAGGGGGGCGGAGCGTTTCCTCATCTAAAGCTCAGCCTGCAAGAAGAGGACTCGGAAGCACATCCCAGTCTCTGGATGCTCCTTGCGGCTCGCCGAGAAGGGGCGTATCAGGTAAGAACCAACGCCCAATTTCAAGTTTGTAGGCTTTACGGTTCTGGAGATTTTGTGATGATATGCGAGTGGTATTTCTCTTTTATATATATATAGAAGATTCTTGCCTACAGTGAACACATTTTGCCAAACAACAAAGAAAAAAGTAAGTTCTAATTTAATGGAATTCTAGGCACCCAATCTCTTCATTTTACTTTAAAGTGCAGCAGTGTTGGATGATGGCCATAAACTCTGACAAGATTGCTAGCTAGACTATGTCTTGCAAGATATTTAGCCAGCATAAATATTTTTAATTAACTGAACAATTTCAATCGCACTTCTCTGCACACAACATAGTTGCCTAATGTTGATTGCACTTGCATGTACACGAAAATGCAAGTAAAAAAAGTGCCTTTCCTCTCCAATATTACTAAATGTGCCTCTGTATATTCAATATAAAAGTAGGATTAGTTTTTCTCCTTATTATTTTCAGAATTTCTTTTTAACTTTGTGTTAAAGATTCCTCCCTCTTCCCACAATGCATTTAGTGTCACAGTTCTCAGTGCATAGAGATTAAGAGTTATGATTAAGTTAGATTAAGAGCAGTCAAATTATTCAAGAAAATTCTGTTTGTGTAGTGTTATATACATAGGTAAAAGTAAAGGTTTCCCTTGCACATACGTGCTAGTCGTTTCTGGCTCCAGGAGGCAGTGCTCATCTCTGTTACAAAGCCGAAGAGCCGGTGCTATCTGAAGACGTCTCTGTGGTCATGTGACCAGCATGACTAAACGCTGAAGGCGCACGGAACACTGCTACCTTCCCACCAAAGTGGTCCCTATTTTTCTACTTGCATTTTTACATGCGTTCGAACTGCTAGGTTGGCAGAAGCTGGGACAAGTAACGGGAGCTCACTCCATTATGCGGCGCTAGGGATTCGAACTGCCAACTTTTCTGATCGACAAGCTCAGCATCTTAGCCACTGAGCCACCGCGTCCCCGTTATGTACATAAATGAGCCCAAATAGCCATAACACTTAATCTCTATGCACAGAGAACTGTGACACTAAATGCATTGTGGGAAGAGGGAGGAATCTTTAACACAAATGAGAAATATAACCATACAGGTCGTCCTTGACTTATAACCCTTCATTTAGTTCAAAGTTTTAAAAAAACAGGACTGTGATTCAGGACTGTTTTTTCACACTTATGACTGTTGCTGCATCCCTGTAGTCACATCAAAATTCGGATGCTTGGCAACCAGCATGTATTTATCTTGTGTAACGTTCTGACAAACCCAAGTCAACAAAATCAGCCAGATTCACTTAACAACTAGGTTAATAACAACTACAGTGCAGTGGTGGGATTCAATTTTTTTTTTACTACCGGTGGCCGTGGCAGGGGAAGAAGGATACTGTAAAATCTCCAGTCCGAGGTGGTATTTACTGGTTCTCCGAACTACTCAAAATTTCCGCTACCGGTTCTCCAGAACTGGTCAGAACCTGCTGAATGCCACCTCTGCTAGAGTGATTCATTTAACAACGGTGGCAAGAAAGGTCATCAAAATGGGGCAAAACTCAGTTAACAACTTTTTCGCTGATGAGCAGAAATTTTGAGCTCAATTGTGGTTGTAAGCTGAGAGCTACCCATCTCTGGTTCTCACTCGATCATGGATTGTGCCTGTTTCTGTATTAATATTTATCACCGGTCTCAACCAGGGGATGAGGGCACAAAAAGACGTAATTTTCAGGGTTGCAGTGTATTTCAGTCCAAAAGCAGGATAGAAATCCAATAAATAAACCAATAACAACTTTGGATTCCTGGCATAAATGTTAATTTATATGATTTTTTTTAAAAAAAAATCATTACTCTTCAAAAGTGGGACAGGTATTCAAAATCCTCAATAACTGGATGAAAATCGATGGATATTGCATTGCATTTATTTTCATTACCTTTTTTTATTATTATTGTTTGTTCCTAGATGTACATCACCCACACAATAAAGGCCAGAGGAACCAGGCTGGCAAAACCAGTTCTTTGCTTGAGCATAATGTGTATGGCATTTCTTACTGGTATCAACAGAGTAGCAGAATATCGAAATCACTGGTCAGATGTGATAGCAGGATTTCTCGTCGGTATTTCAATAGCAGTGTTTTTGGTATGTATAAGCTACACATTTTTCTACCTATTATATGTCTGACTCTTTGTAGAATCCATCATTTCATTAATCTGTCAGGATACAGGCTATTCTCAAGAATGACAAGCATTTATAATTAAATGCTTGATTAAAGAACTATATAAAATCATATGCTGTATTTCAGTAAATACAAGTGTTTATTATTCTCCCTGGCTAAAGTCATCGTATTGCATCATGTTATTCCATCTATGAGCTTTGTACTGTTAGACTATTCTATTCAGAGAGCAATTTTTAAAGAGTTCTTCTTATCGTTATCATTATCATTTCCATGTGACTCCTTTCTCCTGCATTTTTGAGTCTGTAGTTACTGAGTTGCTTCTTTCCAAGATTATCCATCCCTTGTTTATAAAATGACTTTCTCAGGCCTGAGAATCCAGGATTCCAGCCTCATCAAGTATCTGCCCTTACACTGTCATGTTTCTATTTTAATTTAAAGATGTTCCATTTTTAAGGTCCCATTCTATCAAGCTACACCCTCTGCAATTATTATAGTTTGGAAATATTGCCTAAATGTTTGAAAATACTGTTTTAAACCCCAGGAATAATGTGGCAAATTCTCCTCCCACTATACAGGTAGTCCTCAATTTACAACCACAATGGAACCTAAAATATATGTTGCTAAGTGAAAAATTTGAATTTTGCCCCATTTTATGCTTTTTCTTTCACATTTGTTAAGCGAATCACTACATTTGTTAAATTAGTAACAGTTAAGTGAATCTGGCTTCCCCATTGACTTTGCTTTGTCAGAAGGTCGCAAAAGGGGATCTCATGATCCTGGGACACTGCAATTGTCATAAATGTGAGTCAGTTGCCAAGCATACAGGTGACCATGGGGATGCTGCAATGGTCATAAGTGTGAGAAATGGTCATAAATAATTTTTTCAGTGCTGTTGTAACTTTGAACGGTCACCAAGTTGTAAGTCGAGAACTACCTGTACTGGATTTATAATTACATGAATTCACAGTGCATGAAATTAAAACTTTTTTTGGGGGGTGGGGTGCATATATTTTGGAAATTGTACAGTTTTAATTGTAATGGTATTTCCAGCAAGACTCCGGTGTTATAATGGCTTCATGGTATCTAAGAACTTTCTTTTTTTTCTAGGTGGTATGTGTGGTTAATAATTTTAGAGGTAGGCAACCAGAACATGAACAGTCGCACATGGACAATCTGGGACAAATGTCTATGATCAGCATCCCTCGGGTAGAACATTCTGTAGTAAAGGTAAGGCCTCTTGTGAATTGATAACCTTTGTGGTGAATATGAGGTAGAATGGTTGCCTTGCTTAATTTTTGTAAGAGGAGCAAATCTTCAAGTCCACCTCATAAATTATGGTTGACCGAAGAGAACCCTTTTGTATCTTCTCAAGGATTGTAGGAGGCCATGAAGAAAAAAGGTATAAAGTATAAAGAAAAAAGGGTAATTTTATATTGTGCAGTTAAATCACACTTTATCACAAAAGACAGCCTTCTTCCTCTCACAACATTAGGAAGAAGGGACTGAAACATTCTCTTCAGTTAATTAATTTAATAAGCTAAATTAAAATTCCTTATTGTGTCCAAACGTCTCAGTCCAAAGGATACATGAGTTGTCCAGTGATGGTTTTGTGGCTGTATAAAAGACTAAAATATACACAGGTGTCAAACTCAAGGGGCACGGGCTGCATCTGGCCTGCGGGATGCTTAGATCTGGCCTGCAGGCCGCCCTGAAAACAATGAGCCCACGGTGCCTCTGCCAGCAAAAACAGAGCTCGGGAGGGCTGTGTGCAGCTCTCCCAAACTCCGTTTTCGCTGGAAGAGAATTGCAGGAAGCTATCGCAGCCGAAAACAGACCTTGGGATCTCATTTTCACTGGTAGAGCACTTGGGCCACCACAGGCGCCCCTGACACGAGTGACATCAAGCTGGCCACCCCCACCCCAGCCCCTGGAAGTCAAACACAACCCTGATAAGGCCCTCAATGAAATCGAGTTTGACACCCCTGACATATACAAATGCACTTTTTATATGCGCCTAATTGTTCAAATGACATTTAGGAGAAGACTTCTGTTTGAGCAGTGTTTGCAGGAGGCTATTTGCATAAAATTAATGACTTCTTTGAACAC
This sequence comes from Notechis scutatus, assembly GCF_049901735.1. Taxonomy (NCBI): domain Eukaryota; kingdom Metazoa; phylum Chordata; class Lepidosauria; order Squamata; family Elapidae; genus Notechis; species Notechis scutatus. The sequence goes on from NC_142011.1 coordinate 84,496,855, forward strand.
TAACATACACTTTCTCCCATGAGCTGTTCAGAGCATCCAGTAGTGGGAGGTGCTTCAGTCTCCGCATATCTAGGCTGGGCTTAATTTGTGGAACGCTCCTCCTCCTCCACGGTACTCCTCCCCAGTGTTCCCCAGTTTTGGCTCAGCCTCGTGAGAGATAGACAGTGCTTGTGATTCTTCCTTGGCCAAAACAGGAAAAATTCTTTCCTTGCTAGCAGGTTTGAAAGTTAATCAGCTTGTCTTTAGAATACTTTAGCCTTCTAATCCCATCGCGATTTCTCGAAGTTGGCTCGCATTGCAGAGATCGCTCGCATTTCAGGGAAGCGCCATTTCGTGCCCCAAAGCGGCGGGAGGCTTCAGCACTGCTCCGCGCCCCCTCCCCACAACCGATCTTCCTACCCCTGCCATTCCGACCGATTGCCACAGCGTTTCTTTACTCGAACAGCGGCGTGAGTTCTTTGCTCCCAACAGAGTCGTATCGCTTTCCTTCCTCCTCTGAACGCCATTTGGAGTGGAGGATTCAAATACTTAGTACCTTCCACCCTTCCCCTCCATTTAGCCTCATAGGAAAAGCCATTGGAGGCTATTCCTTTACACGGCAGGAGTTTGCTGCTAGGGAGCGCGCCAAAAGATTAACGGCCGGAGGCCATCTTTTCTTACAAGACCGCGCGCCTGTATTCCATTTTGTGCTGTGTGAGGTAGCTCTGTTCTGAGCAGAGGTTCCCTTCAGAAATACTGGGGACCATTATACCCTTGTCTTGGTTTTTTTCTACGTTTGAGGCTATTCTTACAGTTAAATTGTTGGCTTAACCCTCACAGCCCAATCAACCCAGCGGCACAACAGCGAGCACCTAGGCCTTTGTCCACCTGTGCAGGGAAGCTGTTGAAGGCCTCTATCCTTATCAATCTGGGCCTTTAGGCATTCTCAATTTGGCTGTTTGGTTTCTCAGCACATAACATTGTGCCACTTAATTAATATTCATATACATATTGATTATATATATATATGTTAGTGGTAATAATAATAATAATAATAATAATAATAATAATAATAATAATCTCTTCAGTATAATATTTTAATATCAATAAAATATTATTACTGAGATACAACTCATTTTAGATAGGTATTATTCAAAAAAAAAAACAACAGGAAAGGAGGCATTAAAAACATCATCAGGGCATCAGGTCTGTCCTCAGATCAGGCCCCTGGGCGTGCCAACCGCCTTCACAGTATTGCATTGTATAACAAGCATACTGCAATTCCAATTTCAATCAAAATGGCAGATGGTAGCAGCTCTCAGACCTCATCCTTGAAGGTCAAAGCCAAATCTCAGCACAAACCTAAGCAGGCTAAAGGGAATTCTAAAACTTCAGAAAGGGACACCATCAGGCACCATAAAGCTTTACAAAAACAGATAGATAAGTGCACACGGGAGGCGCACAAGGTCTCACAGGACTTCCCCTCCTCCAGCCCAGGTCTGTCTACCTCTTCCCACCCTCCTCCTCCCCTAGATCTCTCCCTCTCATCCAGGAACAGCTTGGCTCCCCAAGGCCAAAAGGTCCAAGTATCTGGGACACCGACCACGCGAAGGGCTCCCGAAGCCACATTCACTTCGACGGCTGCCGGTCTTCGTCAGGACGATAGTCTTACAGAGGAAGTTCCAGAGAGGATGAAGGCCTGGATGGAGCTGGCAATCCACCAGGGAATCGCAGCAGGTCTTCAACACACAGTTATGACCAGGGAATATCCTGTGATCACCGATCATGATTCCCAATCGCTGAGGTCATTGACCAGGTCGGAGCAGCACCATACCCAGGTACATTTACAAGAGGAGGTCCCCCTCCAAGGGCCGACTGAGGAGGAGGAGGAGGAAGAAGTGGATCAAATTGATCAAATGGAAGAGATTGAATCAGGATCAATACATGACAGCGAGCCCCTGTCAGAAGCAGACCCCTTAGAAAGGGGAATGTCTGAGGATGAGGGCCTTGTTCCTGACAAACCTGTTTTTACAGGCTTATTCCGCCCACAACTTTTCAGATCTCTCTTGTTTAAGGCAAAAAATATTGCACACCTAAACAAGTCGACCCCTTCTACCACTCCAACTCCTTCGGAAGAGGGACCAAAGGATCTAATTTTCAACCAACCGGTAGTTGAAGCAGAGGTGATCCCAGTTCCTCCCATGTTTCCGGACTTGGTACAGAAACAGTGGGCCTCTGCAGCGGTGTACCCAGCCCCCACTGGATATGACAGGAAATATTTCAATTTGGCCCCTGATTTCTCAAAATTATTGAATTCTCCCGAGGTAGATGAACCTATAGTGGGATTAGCGTCCTCCTCCATTCCCAGTGATGCGCTGGAGGCATTAAAGCCGGAGGAAAAACGGGCCGAGCTAGCCCTATGCACAGCCCATCAGTCTGACGCGTGGGCCATCAGAGCAGCCACGGCCGCCTCCTTCTTCACCCGTTCTTCTCTCAGATGGCTCCGCCTCTTACGGGAACGTGTCCCTAATTCTAATCTTAGAGCGCACCAAGATATTGCTAAACTTATAGCAGCTGCTGAATTCTCAGCTGACGCAACTTATCATGCAGTCAAGTTTTCAGCCAGGGCCATTACTTCACATGTCACAGCGCGACGCTTGCTATGGTTAAAACATTGGCAAGCGGATTTTAAGCACAAATGCAAGCTGGCTTCATCCCCATTTGTGGGAGACAGACTGTTTGGCCCTTCCCTTCATCCGCTACTAATTGAAACCCGTAACAAAAAGAAAATTCTTCCTTCCCTTTTTCGGAAGTCAGATCCTAGAAACCCTCAGTCCTTTTGGAGGGGATCCTTTCGGCCCTTTTACCAGGGATCTTTTTCACCCAGAAATTCAGACCAGGGCAGCAGCCAGACAGGTCCAACTTCGGGGATAGGGGCAGAAGGGGTGGTCAATCCAAAAGATCCTTTCAGGGAGCAGGAAACAGGCCCTTTCAGCGTCCAAGATAACTCCCTGGACCCGACCCCCATTGGCAGATGCCTTAAATTATTTGCAGACCAATGGGACTCCTCAACCTCTGATTCCTGGGTCAGGGACACGATTAGATTTGGCCTTGCGCTGGAGTTCCAATCCACTCCCCCAGATTTTTTCATGTCATGCCCTCTCTCCAGAGACCCGGTTAAATGTAATCTCATGGAAACAGCTATCCAACACCTACTGGATATACGAGCCATCCAGCCAGTAGCCACCACCCAACGAGGGCGAGGTTTCTATTCACATCTTTTTGTTGTTCCAAAAAGTTCGGGGGGGTGGAGAGCAATATTAGATCTGAAATGTCTCAACCGTTTCTTAGTATATTGCAAGTTTAAAATGCACCCTGCAATCTATCTTACTTGGCATCAGAAAGGGTGACGTCCTCACGTCCATAGACCTGACGGAGGCGTACCTGCATATTGCTATTTGGCCTTCCCACTATAAATTTCTGAGATTCTGTTATAATAACCACCATTTTGAATATGTGGCCCTTCCTTTCGGAGTAGCTTCTGCCCCAGGACCTTCACGAAGGTTCTCGCAGCGCTAGCTGCTCATCTCCATGATATCCCCGTACGACTCCAGTGTTATCTTGATGACATCTTGATTTTGTCATCTTCCGCCCATCAAGCAGTCAAAGACACTCAGAACACATTACAATCCCTACAACAACACGGCTTCTCAATAAATTGGAAAAAGAGTCATTTAACACCATCGACTCGGTTAACCCATCTGGGGGCAGTCATAGATAAGGCAAAGTTTACCTGTCACCAGATAGACTAAATAGCATTCAGCAATTAGTTAAGGAGATCAGGGGTCTTAAGAGGGTGTCCCTAGCTGAACTATCAAAATTGTTAGGCAAGATGATCTCATGTATCTCTATCATCCCTTGGGCCCGGCTCCACACTAAATCCCTCCAGTGGTTCCTGCTCCTGTACCAGCACTCCGGCTGAAGCAACTCCAAATACAAGGTCAGGCTACCATCAAAGGTCCTCATATCTCTCCTCTGGTAGACCAGACCAGTCATCAACAGAGGCTGCCTCTTCAAAGAGCCACACAGACTTAGCATCACCACCGATGCCAGCCTGTTTGGATGGGGAGCGCACATTCAATCGCTCACAACCCAAGGCCTCTGGTCCGCCATAGAACAGTCGTGCAGCATAAACTGGCTGGAGCTTCGAGCAGTACACCTGGCTCTCCGCAATCACTAGTACACAATCAGCACATACTAATATTGACCGACAACGTAACAGCCAAAGCTCACATAAACCAACAGGGGGGCACACAGTCGAAACATCTCACGCGAGAAGCAGAGCGCTTGTGTTGTTGGGTGGAGAGCAACCTACTTTCCATCAGAGCAGAGCACATTTCGGATCTGTCGAATACACAGACAGACTGGCTGAGCAGGGCCACCATCAATCAATCGGAGTGGCACCTCCATCCGTCCGTTTCAAGAAGCGGTCAGGACATTTGGACAGCCGGTGGTGGACCTGTTCGCTTCCCCCCTCAACGCTCAGCTCCCGAGATTTTTTTCCAGGTACCCCTCGCAAGGAGCGGAGAACTTCAACTCGCTCTGCTGTCGTTGGCCCCCGGGACTTCTGTATGCATTCCTGCTACTTCCACTGGTTCCCAAGGTCATCCAGAAACTGCTAGATGAGAGGGCGGAACTACTTCTAGTAGCTCCTTACTGGCCCAGACGGCCGTGATTTGCAGACCTCCGCAGTCTATCCGTATCAACACCATGGAGAATTCCACCAGCCAGGGTTTTGTTAACCCAGGGACCCCTTCAACATCCGGACCCTCAATGGTTGCACCTGACTGTCAGGAGGTTGAGCGGAGTTGTCTGAAGAGCGAAAAGTTTTCCAACAGAGTTATTGCCACTATCCAAGCCGCCAGACACCCCTCAACAACTCGCATTTACTCCACATGGTCTCTCCACATGGTCCACCCCTCAACAACTCGCATTTACTCCACATGGTCAACTCCACATGGTCCAGTTTCTGCAAATGGTGTACCAAGTCTCGAATTGATCCCACCTCTCCATCTGTGGCTCAAATCCTAGAGTTCTTGCAAGAGGGACTTGACAAGGGTTTATCACCTAATACGTTGAAAAGACAGGTGGCGGCCTTAGCGTCAGTTCTCACTTGTGAAGGTCTACTTTCTCTTTCCCATCATCCACGCATACGGAGTTTCCTTCGAGGAGCCACAAATTTACGCCCTCCAGCGGTACACTGTTATCCCACCTGGGACCTTAACAAGGTCCTTGTCGCACTCACTAAGGGCCCTTTCGAACCCTTGAAATCATCAAGTCTCCAATTTCTGACGTATAAAGTAGTTTTCCTTGTAGCGATCACTTCTGCTCATCGTATTTCGGAGATTGCAGCCTTGTCTGTCAGACAAGATCTTTGTGTTTTCCATTCTGACCGGGTGGTCCTTCGTCCTGATCCTACATTTATATCCAAAATTAACTCGGTCTTTCATAGGGCACAAGAGCTGATACTTCCTAATTTTTGTCCCAGACCATCCCAAGGGATGGAACTACAATGGCATAGCCTTGATGTGAGGCGAGCATTGCAAATATATATCAACCGCACAGCGGCTTTCAGAAAAACGGAGGCCTTATTTGTGTCTTTTCAGCCCAACACTCAGGGATGCAAGGTCTCACCTTCTACAATAGGCCGTTGGCTACGGGCCGCAATAGCGAAAACGTATCAGACTCAATCCCTGCAGGTGCCCAGGGGCATAACAGCTCATTCAACAAGGAGCGCTGCAACATCGGCAGCGTGGGCCACAGGCACCAATAATTGAAATTTGTCAAGCCGCAACTTGGGCCTCTCCATCGCCATTCATTAGGCATTATAAAATAGATGTGTTTGCATCCGTTGAGGCCTCCTTTGGCAGAAGAGTTCTGCAACAGGTCCACAGGGACCAGGAGGAGATTCCAGGCCAGACGGACAGGCCAAGCTTCGGTATGTCCCACTACTGAATGCTCTGAACAGCTCATGGGAGAAAGGGCATTGGTACTTACCTGACACGCCCGTTCTCTTTGAGCTGTGAAGAGCATCCAGCCCCACCCTTTTTTTCCATCTGGTGGGGTCCTGTTTCAGCCAATGAGTTGTTAGGGCATTGAGGACGAGGGCGGTTATGTATCTCGTCTTCGCCAAAACTGGGGAACGCTGGGGAGGAGTACCGTGGAGGAGGAGGAGCGTTCCACAAATTAAGCCCAGCCTAGACATGCAGAGACTGAAGCACCTCCCACTGCTGGATGCTCTTCACAGCTCAAAGAGAACGGGCGTGTCAGGTAAGTACCAACACCCTTTTTCTTTACCCCAAATACCCCTGTCAGTTTGACAGACTTGAGTGCTTGTTATACAGTGGATGCGGACGTTTTGCATGTATGTGTGAGATTGCTTGTGTGTAAATTGAGCTTGATTGGTCTAGTGGTCAAGGCACCAGGCTAGAAACCAGGATGGTTTATGTTCTAATCCCACCTTAAGAATGACAAATTGGTTGGGTGACTTTGGGCCAATCACTCTCTCTCAGCCCAACCCACCTCAGAAGGTTGTTGCAGTGGGGAAAATAAGAGGAGGAATGATATTAGGTATGTTCACTATCAAACTAATTGAATAATAAATAAGGTGGGAAATAGATAAATAAATGGTGTAGGACTGGGATGTTAGATATTTTGTTTCTTGGTTTTCTTTTCTCCTCAGGGTAACCCCCTCAGTTTGGTTTGATTGAAAACCATGGCAGTTACAGCAGAGGGTGAAATGTTATAGAAGTCTTTATTCAGTTCCATCTCAAAAATCAACCTGTTTTCCCATCTCATTTGTTCAAGCAAGCATCTGGTTGATGGGTGTTATCTTTTGTGTAATCCGTTCTGTTACCTTCCTGTGAGATGTCAAAATAAAGGCTTTTATTTGCCCACATTAACATTGTGAGGCAGCTAAATGTTCAATTTAAAAAATGCATGAATAAGAGGAAACAATTCATATAGTCTGCCTTCTCTACTTAGGCATCATTACATCAGACACTTTATCCAGAATCCAAGCCAGTACAACTCTGTTGTTGCTATTATTTTTATTATTACTTCTTAGGTTGCTATCTCATGTTCCTCCTAGGATCTCAAAAAGTGGTACGTTTTATATATAACTTGCTCCTCCAGTTTTTTCCTACAACAGCCCTTAATGTAGGCTAGGCTGAGAGATAGACAGTGAATCTAATTAATTGGTGAGGTTCTATGACTGATTGGATTCAAACTTGGGTTTTTTTCAATCCTAATTTTACATCTCAGCCACAGCACTGTTTTGATTCCAAATGTCAAAGCCAAGCAGGGAGAAAACTGTAAACTGGCAGAGGAACATGGGAGCAGTGGAATATTATATCTACATTCTATTTCTAATGTTTATAAATTCATATTACATCCTAGGTGATGTAGTTTATGTCAAGGCTTTAACTCTGCCCAGCTAGCAATATGAACAGTTCATAACATTTTAGTATGGAAGAGATAAATACCAACTTACCCTCTTCAGCCTAAATAAGATGCATGTTTCTACTTGTGTGTATTTGACCCTACTGCAGATGCCCATGCCAAATAGCTAGATCTTAATTTTTAAACATAAACATGTTCAGTCAAAGCATACAGGAAGGATTATATTCTAATCCAGCTACCAATGGCTTCATGTTCCATGTACCTGTGAGAAATTTAATAGCAGTGTAGCTTGTTGTCATACAGAGAAAAATATGATTGGCTCAAAGTATCCTCTTATGGAGGATAGTTATAAGAAAACACCATGGTGGCACCATGGTTAGAATGCAACATTGCAGGCTAACTGCCTACAGCCTAGAGGTCAATTCTGACAGCACTCAAGGTTGACTCAGCCTCCCATCTTTCCAAGATTGGTAAAACGAGGACCCAGATTGTTGGGGGTAATATGCTGACTCTGTAAACTGCTCAGAGAGTGCTGTAAAGCACTCAAAGCGGTATATAAGTCTAAGTGCCATTGCTATGGAGGCATTCTATGAGCATTAGATCGTTTCATTCCAGGCAAACTCAGTCAATACAGTGTGCTTGGTGAGCATGTCACATTAACCACTGCATTAGATAAATAAGTTATGAGGATCCCTCTAGAGCAGGGGTATCAAACTCAGGCCAGCCTGCAGGCTGCTTAGATCTGGCCCATGGGGCCGCCCTAGAAACAGTGAAGGACCGGCCCACAGTGCCTCTGCCAGCGAAAACGGAGCCCTCCCGAGCTCCGTTTTTGCTGGCAGAGGCTTGCAGGAGGCTGTCGTCACTGGCAGAGCACTTGGGCCGCCACAGGCATCCCCGACAAGAGTGACGTCAAGCTAGCCCCTTCCACCCTGGCCACACCCACCCCCGGCCACTGATGCAGCCCTCAATGAAATTGAGTTTGACACCCCTGCTCTAGAGGTTACTCTTTTTTGTCAACATTCTATACTCAACTATATTACACTACACTGCATTACACTACATTGAACAATACTACTATACTAGTAGTTTTTGACTTATGACCATTTGTTTAGTGGCCATTTGCAGTTTACAACAGTACTGAAAAAAATGCTTTATGACCAGTCCTTGCATTTATAACCATCACAACATCTCCAGGGTCACCTAAATGTTTTACAAGCCAAGTATAGGATCACTGTGTTGCTTATACATAGCTCTTGAACCGCTACTCGTGTCACATAATTTCTGTCCTCCTTCAGTACAGACTCTCAGAAAATAGTCTATACATATATACTTTTTTATTTAAGTTAACCCTAAAAACAAAACCATCTTCCTTTTATGTTACCTGCTGGTAAGATGAAGAAAAATGAAAGCTGTCCAAACATGATTCAAGCGATGCAATTATTGTACTTATTGCAGAACCCAGGTGCTAACGCAGGTGAAGAAGAACCTTTGCAAGAACAGTCTTTTAAAGCCCATCTCTTTAGGCTGTTGTCCTGGGTAACAGGAATGGACCAGTTTGAACATCTTCATATAAGGCAATAAAATTATGGGTGCAAACAAGCACACCGGTGTGTTTAGATGCTGTCTTGCAAGGGACATACCTGAACCTTCAGTGCAGGCAGAGTTCTCTCTGAGATGCAGAAGTTTGTGAAGCTGCATTTTTATTCTACTCTCCTATTCATCTCCTGCAAAGTTGGGAGAAAAATATTTTAACACCTAAGAGGATACGTACGATCAGTTTAATACTGTCTTTTAAACAAAATGCACAGGCTGGAACATGATTAGCAATACAAGTTAATTATATCTTGTATTCTGTATTCTTGTCCATACTCAAAATGATTAGTGAGTTGTGCATTACTGAAGATTTATATTATAAATTACCTACAGTATATTGTCAAAATGTACTTTACATGAGTGGAATGCTATTTAAAATAGTAAGAATCATTATTTGGCATATTGCTAAGTACCGTAAATGTGATCTCTATTTTTAAAAATGTAATCCAGCACTTAAGGTTCAGTTTTAATATATTTATTATTTTAATGGTGATGTTTTATAGTTTGAACTATTCCAGTTTGCTCTCCTCCAGTGATATGTTGGTTGGAAATAACTATTGCCATGCTGTGCATGTTTTTCCCCCCCCCTGTCGTCTCACTAGTAACTGCCTCTGATGTTACAAAAATATAAACTTGTGAATTGCTGTTCCCAAAACCAAACACAACATTGCTGTGAATTAATGGTGAATGCTTGTGCCAACAAACATTCACTGAGGAATTTGATAATATAACTTGGATTTGTTTTATTTTTATTTTGCATGGGTTTCAGTGTGTCTGCTCTGACTGAGTGCTAGATCAAAAGGCATTGTTGAAGGTTTTATTCTCAGAGGAGTCCAACAAGCTCTATCTTGGGCCCTGTATAGGGACACCTTTTACAGTTCTCTAATTCCTTCCCATATTTGCCATTGGCTTTGTAGTACATCTGGAGTTCCCCCTGATATGGTTCTGGAATGAGGAATGGCTGACCTAAAAATAAAATCCTTGAATCTCCCAATAGTTCTGTACAAAAACATTTGCACAGAACTGGGTGTTTCATGAAACACACTGTTACCAAAATAAAAAGCACTTTTGTTCAAACATTGGTAGAGGAACAGCCGCTTCAAGGATTTTCCCAGGTTTTCTGCATCCACCACTTTCTCGTGAAGCAGAATATGCGTGCACACATATACATATGTGACCTGGGAAAGGCTCTTGAAGGAGCTACCTTGAGTCTTTGGGAGCTTTAAGGAAAAAGAGTTTGCTCCAGGGAACATATGTGCTGCAATGTCCCTTTGGGTACTTTGTGTAGCACTTCTTCCACCCCTTTTTTTAAGGCATTTATTTGATGCAAAAGTTGTTGAGTTGTCCTGTGGTGAATTGGCTGTGGCAAGATGTCCAGCAGCAAGTTGGCCGTGGTAAGTTGACTACAAAAAGGTTTATGCTGCCTGATCTATTGTTCAGGTAGTTTTATGGTCACTTTCAACTCCAATTAAATGATCCCACCCCAATTCCATATCATACTATGAGTAGTTTCTAAAGTAGTTGTTTTCCTGCTGCTGTTCAGCTACAAACTACCAAATAAAATGTTTCTTTACAGCATTCTTTAGAGCATGAGTGGCTTTGCTGCTATGGAATTATAATGAAAACTTTTGAAAATCCCTAGATTGCTTACCACAACATCAGAAACATAAGTAGCAGATTTTTTTTCTTTACACCAAAATAAACAGCAAATGAACTAAGATTCTCCACTTGAGGTTGATTAATCAGGGCTTTAATCTCCGGTTTCCATGGGTATTTCCATGAATTTCCAGTCTAGATCTAGACCCTTTGGAGGCGAGAAGTTCTGATTAACCAATTTCCAGAGGATATTCCTGTATATTTTGATGTAGGAGGAAAAAAATGTTCATTTTTGCTTTAAGGACTGAATTCTAAGTGAACAGGAGATTTGATCTAGATTAGAATCGGTAGCAAAAGACTTGAACCTATTATCAGTGGCCTCTAATGTACACTAATAAAGAAATTCATAAAAATATATATTAATTTCAGTGAATCGTGTTTTCATAGATCAAATCCCCCCGTTCATCCTTGTTCAGTATTTTAACTAATTACGGAAGTTAGCTGCCTACATATTACATATTATGTCTTAAGCCAATTTAAGGTTATACTTGGCCCTTAAAAAGAGTGACCGATTACCTTCCTATATTTTTAAAGAGCAAGCTTTTTAAAATGCTTTGGGTGCATGCATGTATTTTCTTATGAATATGTTTACGCAAGAAATATATAGATGGATCCTGCTCAATGAAATAGTGGAACTAGCTTGAATAAAGATGAAATGCTAATGAAAGAGGACATTTTTGCATTCTGCTGAATAGTAAATACAATTTTTATTTAAGCTTCTCTTGTTTCATGTTATACCACTTTCAAGAGTTACAAAACATTTTTTATAAAACCCAAGAAATGCAGAATTAAAATAGTATTGACAATTTGATGTACCAGATTTTGCCATGTTTGTTCTTAAAAATTATATTGTAGTTACTTATTATAAAATAATTGTAAAATTTGGTTCCAGTTTAAATGTATGAAGAACTCAATCATTTAAGAGTGGTGACTTAATTGAGTATTATGGAAAAGTAATCATAAACTGGGTTATTCTTCTTCTTTTAATGTATGTGAAATATTTTGTAAAGCATTTTAGATTTTCTTGAGATATGTACGGTTGAATTTCTGAAGTACTACTAAACTATGGGATCTACAGTGGGAAAATCACCTCTCATCTTTACAGATGAATGACTTCTATTCTTTGTTCTTTTCACCTCTGTAGAACCACCTCACAGCCTTTGCAGAAGTCACATGATGGAGAAAAGGATGTCTACTCACTACATTGGACATCATCTCTCTTCACAGTTCACTCGTAATGACTGAAACAATTTCAATATTAAAGGAAAACTGATTTGGTCTTAGAATCTGATCTAACAGCATTAAAATTTACAGCAACCTAGGAAGAATATGCCTGAGTTAAGAATATTTTCCAACTCTAACCAAAAGCATTGTACCATTTAGGGACTGGGTGGGAAAGAGTGAACCTCAGCATGTCATATAAACATACCATTTCCCCTGTTCCGGCATATTTATTTCCTAACTTGGTCATGTAAGTATTAGACTGTATTCCAAGGAGATCCGGTCTTTAAAACTCAGCATGACACTTAACTCCCATTTAAACCGATTTTCAGTGTACACTTTTCTAAAAGAATCTTATCCAGAACTCAGATGCCACTGGCACTTCCTATTATATATTCTCATACCACATTTCTTAAGACTGGTGCTTCTGTTTTTGAAGAAAAAAAAATGCCATTTATACTCCGATAAGTATTCTATTGTTATTTTAAAACAAATTATTTATTTCAATATTTTCCTGACTTCATGTGGTTGAATAGTTGATTTTGTAGTTCTTCAAATGTCTTCAATGTACCCTGTTGTTAGGATTAGAAATGAGAACATGTAGACATTGGGGTAGATTATTCTTTTACTATCAAACACAAACTGAAGGTTTATAACTCCAAACCTTTTGCCAGCATAATCATATATTGACTCATTTATAACGTACCATTATTGCTTTTTATGGGTAGTAGCTAAAGGTTACGGGGACTTAGAAAACACTTGTAAAAGTAGTTTCAAAGCCTTTGAATCTGTCCTTTACGTATTGGGAGGAATAATTAGAATATTCTTTGCTCCCAGTGGGGGCAGAAGATCTTATATGCTTTTATTCCAAATTGATGCCACTCCCCACTCCGTTGGGGAAACATTGCTATCCAAGGCTTCCTCTTTCACCAGCAGATGAAGTAGAATTGTGCAATATTTCTTCGTTTGCATTAAGCAGGATATCACTATAATCTCTACTCTACAGTAGGTACAATTAGATTTAGGGACAAGAATAAGCCACAGATCATGTACATTGATCTCATCCCTTTGGCCTCAAATAATGTGTGATTTTGGAGGAGCAGTTTGCATTTTAATAGTCTAAATTTTCAACATTTGAACACTGTCTCTTGATACGTTGGCTTCCCTTTCTTTTTGTCCAATTCCTAACCCCCATTCCCACTTAAAAATGTTCCATTGCTGTGATCCACCTTAAATCTCATCATGGTGCAGTTATCACTTTTAGTATAATAGTTGCAAACAGGTGTTCTATAGAACATTTAGCTCCCTCCTTTATTGACATAAAATTGATTTTTGTCATGGTAAGATCTTATCCCTGTCACCTCTTCTACTAATACATGGAATATTATCTAGCCTAATCTAGCTTCAGTCTATATAATGGCCAACAATTCTTGTTGCCTTTCTTGAAAATGAGATCTAGGCTCCCAGATAAAGTTATTTCCACATGATGTTTCAAACAGTAGGAAAAACAAAGCTGGGCTGTTCTACAGCTTGAAAGCCAGGAGATTTAATGTTTATAATTTCTTTTAATGTGGGTTCTGTAGGTCAGGGGTCCCCAACCACCGGTCCGTGGACCGGTACCAGTCCGCAGAACAACTCCTACCGGGCCGCTGGCTTGCTGGGCGCCACCATCTTTTTTTCATGAAAAAGTGCTTCCGGTGAGCTTTTCCGGGTAGAAAGCTCACTGGAAGCACGTTTTCATCAAAAAAAGATGGCAGCGCCCAGCTGATGCCAGTACCGGGCCGCGGCGCCCAGCTGATGCCGGTACCGGGCCGCGGCGTCAAAAAGGTTGGGGATCACTGCTGTAGGTGATGAAGTCTTTGAAAGGTTTTGTTGAAAAATGGTCTTCGAAATGGTTTGAAGTTGAACCAAAGTATTACCATCCTTCCAAATATTTATTCTGTATCTCAGGTAATCTTTTTGGATAAGCCAGGAAAGCATCAGACAAGAGAATTAAGAGAGAGAGAAATAAGGCTAATGCATACCTGCATATATTTTCTTTCATTTTTTTTAATGACCCAGTGATTATAAAATGCAACACACTTTTACAGTGTGTCGCCAGTCTTATTAAAAATCAAATATTAATACCTAACTCACCATGGCAATCTAAGATGGGTGGGAGGGAATGCACAGCATCACCCATGTAATTTACATTTTCAGATTTAGACTTTTGGATGAGTTCCAGTATAAGTGAAATATTTTCAAATAACCCATTTCACTAAAAAGCTAGACACGCACCTGATTTCCTTTCACTTAAAACAATAGTACTTAAAATGCTATTAATTATTTTAAACATGCACAGAACCAAACCCAACACACACAGAGAGAGAGACAATCCTGCTTTGTGATGATCATTGAAATGCTAACCGTACCATGAAAGTACAAATGATGTTAGTTAAAAGTCACAAAAGGTTACAGTGTGTTTGATAAAAAGCTACTCATGTTTTTCCCTTAAAGAGACTGCTTTGCCCTAGACAAAAAGATGAATTCTGTGTAGTACAATTGCCAATTTTTAAAAAGATGAATATAGCAATCTGTGATAAGCTACAATTATTCCCATTTCATTTTCTTCAATAGTTACATGATACCATGAGCAATTTTTAAAAAGGCCTACAGTGTTAGAAGTATCATTAGTGCAGCCTTTTCCTGATACTGATACCACAGAATATAGATAGGTACAAATATTATTTACATTTTTTTTTTGTAAATTCAAATCTCTCTGAAATCTAAATTCAAATCTCTCTCTCCCTTGACTTAAAAATATTTTTTTTCTATAAACTTGGTAATAACTGCATTCAGACTGAATTTTTCCACCTAGCCAACCAACATAGCTACAATTCCTTTATTTCTTACTCATTTAAGTGATTTCCTGCCTGCAGTTTGAAATGAAGGAAACCTGGCTCTGCTGGATGTTTAGAGCCATGATTTTGCTGACCGTGTCACTTGGCTCAAAATACACCTTTGCCACATACTGCCATCAGGAAATGCAAACAACACAACTGAGGTGGTTTAAATTCTTCTAGGGATATTAAAAATGCCACACCTCTAGATGTGTGATACCAAGTACTATTATAAGCATATGCAGCTGACATATGGATATTTTCCCAAAGATTCTGTAAAACTGGATAATTTAAATGAAACAAAACATTTACAAAGTACTTATACAAATGAAAAACCAAGTCCTTTAACTATGAAGGTGCAGGGGGTGTTACAACCATCAGCACCCACTAAAGAAGTATTTCTCAAACTCTGCAAATTTACAATATGTGAACTGCACCTCCCAGAATTCCCCAGCCAGCATTCTGGGAGTTGAAGTCCATCTTAAAGTTGCCATGTTTGAGAAACACAAAGTATCAAGTGTGTTTGGTAAATCACACCATATCCCATGTGCTCATTATAGTTAGTATGTTTTCACCTCTTGGTATAGTATAGCAATTTAGAATCCACTTTACTTAAAATTATTCACCATGAGGATTTCAAGGAAATCCTTAGTTGGTCATTGCAGCACAGTAATTCTGCAAATTTTATATCTGATTCATAAGTTCAGGAAGAGACTCTTTTATGTTAAAAGAAAGATTATTCTTTTTCAGCATATTGTCTTATGTAAATCAGCATGTAACTGAGTCACTCTCAGGATTTATAACAGCCTAGTATCGGGGTTAAATTTATCATGTTATCTTTGTGAACCAGCAGTAACAGGGCGGGAAAGAAAACACACTGCTGTGTACTGTATTTTTAAAGAAAATAAAATGATTTTTTTTCAAACTACATTGTCATTTTTTTTCTTCTGAAGAGGCTGTTAAGAGATTCAACGAATTGTAAAAGTTATGTGATCAATATAAGATGCTGGAATTTGACAAATTCTTGTGGGCTTTTCCAGGGCTATCTGGTGGATTAAAATATATTGAGATGTAGGCTGGGTTTATTTTGGATCACAAGGTGCCTGGACAGATTTGGAAAGCCCTTTGTGCATTTTCCATTTTGTTTTTCCTCCCACTATTTTGTTTTTACATGACTGATTGTCCCTGAATGAATATGGTCCACATAATAGATTTTCTCATAGGTTTTTCAGTAGAATTCCCATATTGCTTCTCAGTAGTGGAGTCAAACTTACTGAATCTCCCATCATTAAGCAACTTTTGAAAAACTTTGCTTTCAGAACCCTTTTCTTTCTCTATTGGGGTGAACATAGGCACCCACAAGGGGGCAATGGAGAGGGCAAGTACTAACATGCATTGAGACACAAAAATTCAGATGTCAGACATAAATACGTAAGGGGAGATATTGGGTTAGTGTGCTACTGCATCAGTTGTGTCATTCAGTACAACCTTGGTGACAGATACCTGTAACAATAAATATTGCAGTATTTCTTTCTTATAAAACTTTAGAAGCTTGCTTAAATATTTCAAAGCAAATAATTAGAAGAGAAGAGGAAATGATGAAATTATGCCAAGAAAACTTTCAGAACTGAATGCCAGTCAAATTCAAGAGAACAACAATGAAACAATAGCATTGTCAAATATTGACACTTAGAAGCTTAAGGGGGACCAGCAGGTTTTAAATGTTCGAATAATAAAACAAGGTGCTTGTTTTAGTTGGTGGATGTTCTCCTTACATTTCAGTAAATAAACCAAAACTGAGTCTGATGCCCCATTAATTTTAGGTTGCAACTTGAAGACTGTTGCTGGCTGGGCTCTGATGGCTGATAAATTTTAGTAGACATGGAAGGAGAGAGACTCATATTTCAGAGCATCTGATAGAATACTCTTATCAATGTCCTGTGGATTTATCACTAACTACATGTTGCCTAAAGAGAGATGAAGGCAGACACCTGGTTTCTGAAACAAGACTACCAAGGGAGAAGAACTATACCAGCTCTGGAATTCTATTTCATGTTTATGTCAAAGCAGTAGGGAAGGTTTTTCTTGGACCAAGACAACCTGAGAGTGCCACCACATCAGTAGAATTCCTTTGGCCATCTTCATTTATCAACCACAACATTTCAGTGGGAATTGCCCAATGTATTATGCCTGTTGTGGCCCACCAGCAGAGCTGGTGGCAGACTCGGACAGTGAGGAGGTGGGGGAGGAACATCGGCCAGTCCTGAAGTCTGGGGAAAGCTCTAACGAGTGCTCTGTGTCGGAGGCAGAGATGGGGCCAATGCCATCTCACAGTTATCAGCTGCTTTCGGAGTTGGAGATCAGTAGGGCAGAAGAACAGCTGGAGCCTGTTCCCAGTGTGTACATGTGCAGAGCTGCCAGGAGAAGGGAATAGTTAAGGAACAAGGGTCAACAAGGGAGTAAAGGCTCAGGTAGATGGTGAATGGCCCCTCCCATACGGACTAAAGAAGAGCGAAAGGGGAGTGGTGTTTTGCAGGAGGCAATTAGTTCAATTCATTAAGGTGAAGATCTGTTCCTGACTTCTTGCCAAGTAATTGCTGCTACAGCGTGGTGTTTGGAAGACACCAGCCTGGCAACTCTTCAAGCCTAATAAAGGTCTGTAGTTGTGAAATCTCATGTAAGACTGTTTGCTGGGACTTTGCTAGAGAGGAATTCCCTTTAACCTAAATAAAAGAGGTTTTATTGGGACAAGGAGTCTGCTTCATGATCTTGGGAAGCCTAGGTCAGAACAATGCCACCTTTATTTTTCAGCAACAATTTCTGATTGTTCTTGTTTATGAAAGATACATTAATTCCTAATGCCCCATCATTTTTCACGAAGCTGTTTCCTGCTCACTATTCACTCATAATTATATTTGGCTGCTGAACAAGTCTAGTCAAGAGTTCCCTAAGTTCAAGTCTTCCAAATTTGTCAAGGCTACCACCGACATTGGTGATTATTTACTTAATTCGTTTTACTTTGGGTGACTCTGGGTGGTGAACGCAGTTCAAAACATCAGTGCAATGAAAAATGGTAATAGGAAGTTAATTTATTATTTATCCAAAATAAAGTTATAATACTTTGTAGCCAATCTTGGCTTAAAGTCCGGAACCTGTATCTTTCATACATCTGGAGGGTTCTTTAGGAAAGGCTAGGTTTACCTCAGCAGTAACAGTTAAGCAGTGGATATTATAGTAGTCAACATTAGTGAATATTATTAGTAACAGGATTTATGGATCATATGTACAATAACATCTATGCCATTTTAGACACTATGAGATGCTGAATATGAGGTGTAAATAACAGAGACTGTGTACTGGCAAATGTTTGCCAATATTTACCTACCACCACAGTACCCTGAATATCTATTGCATGTTGATGCTGTCTTAAACCATAACAAACAGATTATGATTCAGATTTTTCATGTTTCCAATAGAAACACATTGTAGAATTTACTTCAGAAAACCTGTAGGGCAGAAGAGAATCTAACAACTTTTTCCGACAACACAACTGCCTTTAATGCTTCATCTGCTATAACATATTTCTCCTCATATTTTTTTTCACATGAATTACATCATTTTGTCACAAAACCTGATGTTTCTATTAGAGAAACCTCTGTAAACTATTGCAGACTATTGTAGAGTGTCCTCTACAATAGTTCAAATCAGAAATTGGCTTGAATCCATTCCTACTTCAGCTTTCTACCATGGAACGTAAATTCACAATACATTGCTTTTGTTTAATTTGCTGAATTTTTATTTTTATTTTGAATTAGACAAAATAACATGGCCCATTATGTCATTGTTTCAGAGACATTTCTTTATCTAAACAGAGGAACTGAATGATCCCAAGTGGGCAAAAAAGCATTGGGAGTGGGATTGATTTCCAAATTCCTGTTGGCTTTCCTATTAACTTTCCTTGTAAAAAGCTGGCAGGGAACATTGGAAATAGTGATAGTAATAGCATAGCACTTACTGTATATACTGCTTCATAGTGCTTTATAACAGGGGTCCCCAACCACCGGGCAGCGGACCGGTACCAGGCCGTGGAGCACTCTCTACCGGGCCGCAAAGATTTTTTTTAAAAAAATGGCGGCTCTGTCACCTTGGTGAATGCTGCTGGGATCGGGGATCAAGGACACAAATGAAAGAGGGAGGGAGGAAGCAACCTGAAGTCAGTCAATCTTCTCTCTGGACCCTCAGCTCTGCCCGCCTCAGAGTCGTTAACTGATCTCTCGGCTCCTCCACGCAGAACGGCTGAGTCAAAGAACTGAGCTGTTAAAAAGACTAAGGGGGGGGGGGATCAGGCAGCATTGGGGCGGGGGAGCAGAATTAGCAATACCCCCCCTTTTTTCCAACAGCTTTTTTTCCTGGCAGTGGACGCAGCGAGAGAGCGAAGCCTCCTTCTCTTCTCCCCGCCCCGGTCCTTGCAAAAATTTTCTGCTTGAAACCGGTCCCTGGTACAAAAAGGTTGGGGACCACTGCTTTATAACACACTCTAGCTAAGTTTATAGAGTCAGCATATTGCTCCTCAACAATCTGAGTCCTTGTTTTACTGATCTCTTTACTGGCAGTCGGCAGAATTAGCCTGCAATACTGCATTTTAACCACTGTGCTACCACAGGTTCGATCACGTGATCACGGCTTAAAGTGGCAGCAGTGACAATAACTTTGCCAAATTTCCATTCCATGAGAGTTGTGGGTTCTGGATTTTGGATGTATTCTATAAGTTAGCGCATTTGAGGCATGTTTGATTCAGAACCTGGTGCCTATGATCAGGGGTGGGATTCAATTTTTTTAACAACCGGTTCAGTGGGCGTGGCTTAGTTGGTGGGCATGGCTTGGTGGTCATGTGACTGGGTGGACAAGGCTTGGTGGTCATGTTACCGGGTGGGCAGTGGCCAACTCAACATCACTTACATCGAGGCACGCATCTCCTCACCTGGCTTCTCGTGACTGTGAGTATGCTGAACAGTCGTAAGTGTGAAAAACGGTCATAAGTCACTTTTTTCAGTGGTCACTGCACACAAGCAAAGTACCAGCAAAGGAGGGGGAAAAAAACTCCAGAGAAGTTCCTGAGACAGGAAGTCTAGTCCTGCCAAGAATGTAATAAGGCTTAACGAAGAGGCAGTTTCTGTAAGCAACACCAGAATGTTTCCTTCCTGCCTTCCTTACAGGATTAGGCCAGTAATTTCTTCTAACAACCGGTTCTCCAAACTGCTTAGAATGTTAACCCGTTCTAGCAAATCGGTGCGAACTGGTAGAATCCCACCCCTGCCTATGATGCACTATTTCGCCCAATTGAAGGTTATAAACAATGAGGGTTTAGACATGGGGTTTTTTAGTAGTATATAAATGCTTAACTTGGTCTACTTTGTAGTTGCTTTATATGTGATTGTATGCACTATGGTGCTTTGCTTCTTTTGTGATACCTCATTCTGATTCTCTTCTGAAGGGTGACCTGATAAAATTAAAGGGGATTAGCAATAGCATAGACATATATTTTAGGACATGTTCTCCATTATTACTGGTCTCATTAAAGAATGTTGATGCTTTTGAGAAATCCAGTGAGAATTTAAGAACAGCATTGGAAATCTACTGCTACTAAAGCATTCAAAAGTCAGCTTTGAGGCTTCCCTCCGACCTCTATCTTTGAAATAGAAAAATAATATGACAGAAGGGAATACCAACTGGGTGCACATCCATATTAATGTCCTCATACTCTGGAAGATTTGTAATTATGGATTCCATACAGCATGTGGAATCACCATACAAGCCTGCCTCTCAGATTTGTTATAACAAATTATATTAAAGGATAGAGATATAATGAAACTATTTATCAACTGCAAATCCAACGATGATTCCAATTTGAATATGTTTGCAAAGAATCCTTCAAGGCCACTTTTCTGTTAGTTTTCAGTTTGTACCAGCAATGAATTTTGCATAACATTATCACAATGTCAACAACTTTACTTACAGGGCAAACATTATTATTATGGCTAGTTGTGCAGTCAGCCAGATGTTGACACTGTGTTGGGCATTTTTATCTAGGGACCGAGGATAGGGAGAAGTTCTGATAGTTTTAAAGGTCGCACTGCAGGATGTAAACAATTCCAAACAAAGCTAATACCTCTTGCAATTGACTGATGGTGAATTTGTCAGTGCCAATGGTATTCAAGTGATGCTCCAGGTGGTTTGGAATTGCACCCAGGGTAACTATTACTATTGGCACTATCTTTGCTTTCGTTTGCCACAGTTATTCTACTTCCACTTGCAGGGTTTTTAGATTTTGTGATTCTTTTCGTTATTATTTTGTTTCCATCCCTTCTTCAAAACCCCAACCAACTGGAAAATCAGGATCACGCTATTCTGTGCAATGAAAGCAGAAAGTGTTCGCTGAATCTCATGCTTCAATGGATTTGCACCCACATTTTGCATTAGGCAAGGGTATGGGGAGGTACAGTTCTCCAATGTTTCTTGGGAAATTTTGCCGAATGCATTTACATAATGGTCCCTCAAATTCCACTTACCAGAACTACCGTGCTCACAGAAATTCAGCAGTTCCGTAGCCCATTCATATTTCATAATCACTTCTTACAGCTACACCTAATGGATTTTTGCTTAATGCATACCGATATAATTCATGTTACAGTGACTGTAAATGACGAACACTAAAAAGTCTGTTTATATATGCAGTCCCCATTTACAAAACCATTGAAAGATGTGACACTGCCATTCCTGCATGGGTGAGGTAATTAAGATATGTAATTTGACTAATTTGTACCAAATTATTTAAACGGAGGGGAAAGACTGGCACACATTCCCAGCTTATTCCATTTGCTGAGGCAGAAACTTGCACAGTTCTGTTCCATGTTTTTCCACGCCATTTCAGTAAATTGTCATTAGTTCTTCCTTCTTTTGTGAAATGGCTTGAGGAAATGCAAGAGTATATGGAGACAGATTGTGCAAAGAGGTAGCGTAGGTATGTTCAAAATCATGAGCCTGGAGTTCAAAAGAGGTTTATTTAGATGCCAGATCCTGCTCTCTGCTTGAACTTCTACTTGCTTCTAATGAAGGCATGGGAACTGCTTTCATAGAAAAATGTCTTTAGAGCTTTAACACATTTTTAAACAAAAGGAATCGTAATGTAGCACTTCAAAGCGATAGTTGAGAAGATGGATGGGAATTCTGAATATGAATGGCTGAATGAAATGGAATATAAAAGATATGCACAATATATTACCCTTCAGAAGCTGCCCAGAAAGACATATATCTTAGGACTTGACGGAAACACATCTCATGAATATATTTGCAGTGGAGAGATGGGCACCAGTGCTCACAATTGATCAATTCTCATAACCAAATCTGAAACAATCTGACTCACAGCTGGTTTGCTATGATCCTGGTAAATGACTTCACCTATTCGGAGAGGCAGCCAGACAGATTTAGCAGCTTTATCTGCAGGAACTGATTGTGGGCCTACTGAATTTCTACCTGCAAAATTTTAGTAAGAGCACAGATAGTTTGGCCTAGACAGTCACTGGTCTGTTGTGAAGCTAATAATGGGAGCAGGGAAGGCCCTAAGCTATTTTTTATACTGGGAGAGAAGGAATGATAGAAGAATACTATCACCCCAGTTTTTATCCTTGTAGAAATTTTGTGATAAGGGATATGTGCACTCTTTTAAATGAAGTCTGAATATTGGACTTTATTTACCTGGAATATTTACCTGGATCAGAGTGCAAAACACTATATCTGCCATTACTGCCTACATTTCACAAAAATATTTATTTATTTATGTATCTTAATTTCTGGCCATCCAAATCCAATTACTGTGGGTGTTTTTGCAAAGATAAAACAAAAATACCATTAAAAACACCAAGCACCCATCAAATAGCAACTGTGCAAGGGAACAAAGTCATCTTTCCATATTTGCCCTTCCCCACCCCCACCCCTAATATAAAGGACCCTATCCATCCATTTTAACCTTGGAATGGGACAACTTACCACACAGCCAACCTGTCATGGCCAACCCACTGTGGCCAACTTGCCATGGCCAACTCGCCACAGGACAATTCAACAAATACAAAAGTTGGATTAGTTTCAACAGAACCATGGCCAATAATAAAGGAAGTCAATCCAGAAATGCAAGAGTTACAATAATTTCTACAAAAACATGGCCACCAGTAATAAAAGTAACTGAATGAAACGATTAATACAGCATTGAATTGCCCCCCGGCAAGTTGGCTGAGGAAAATTGACCATGGCAAATTGACTGTGGAGAATTGTGGTATCTCTGGACAACTGAATAACTGGATAGAAGCATTCCTGTCAAACAGACAACAAATGGTCAAAATTGGAACGCCCTATCAAATCCAGTACCTGTCAATAGTGGTGTTCCCCAAGGCAGTGTTCTAGGACCAACTCTCTTCATAATCTACATAAACGACCTTTGTGATCATATCAAGAGCAATTGCGTTCTCTTCGCTGATGATGTAAAGCTGTTCAATACCACAGACAATACTACTACCCTTCAAAAGATCTAGACTATGTATCTGAATGGTCTAACATATGGCAACTCCAAATCTCAACAAATAAATGCTCTGTCTTACATATTGGTAAAAAAATCAGAAAATAAAATACAAGCTGAATAGTCAAGATCTTGTTGATGACCCAAGCTCTGTAAAGGACCTGGGAATACTCACCTCTAATGATCTAAGTGCTAGAGCTCACTGCAACTACATAGCCAAAAGGCATTAAGAGTTGTTAACCTAATCCTACGTTGCTTTTTCTCTGGTAATATCTCACTACTAACCAGAGCATACAAAACATTGCTAGACCAATACTGAATACAGTACACTTGTACTTATTATCTTGTAAACAATTGACAAATCAAATAAATAAAAATAAAAATAAATCCTCTGAACCTTAGGCCTGAGGGGAAAGCTACATTGGCAAGATGACATCATCTGGATTTCAAGAGGAGGGGGTGTGGTTCTAATATACAAATACAGCCACTTCCTGGCTCCTGCTAGATGGCATTGCTTAATAAATGGGACCCGCACCAAGTCAACAGAGGAGATAAGGATGAGTGAACATTATGGGGAAAAATGGTCTCTCAAATACTTACACCTTCCTGACCCTGATAGCACTCTTTGTTTCTAGTTACGGATCTATCTCCAAACTAACAAAATATGCTAATTCGTTCTTAAATCTTTCATTTCAAAAATATCACCTTATGTGAAAGGTTTTTTTTTCAAAATCTTTAAAATTTTAATGGACTTAAGATAGGTCCAGATAGGTCTTTCTAATAGTGGTATTTCTGAGACAGAAGCTTTAGATATTATGACTGTGATGATTGGCAGTCAGTATCTCCCACTGAACTGAATTGTTTTTTGTTAAAAGTAGCATTTAAAAGATGTTGATGTTTTTAATATTTCACAATCTATTTTATTAGAAGCATCGGGAGCAGCTGCATGCTGCAAAATTTGTTCTGGACCTGGCCAATTTGTTACATGGGTCATTGTGAACAAAAACGAATCTTGAAAGCGGAAGAATTAAGTTACCCAGATGCTATTTAGATGGTATCTTTATCATCTGGCAGGGCAATTTGGATTTACTTATCTAGTTTGGGGATTTTATTAATACTCTGCAGGAAACCTCAATCAGAAATTCTTTATAATACCAACTCAGTGATAACTTAGATATTGAGGTCAGCCTAATAAAAGGAGTATGAGATCCAAATACAGGAAATCTACAGATGTTAATTCCTTGTTAGGGTATGCAAGTCACCATCTGTTACTTCATGTGACAATTTTACCTTATTTTCAGAGATATATACATACATTAAAACACTATCACACAAAGAAAGATTTCATTGTGCGGATGGACCATCAAAATAAGATACCCAGGAAGATTCAACTTCACGTACTGTGGGACTTGAGTGAAGAAAGAATCTAGGAAAAGCATGACTGGGTGGACAGTGAGTTAACGGGAAAATTAGAATGGGAGAAAACAGAAGCAGCACAGAAAAGAAAGGGAAGGGTCATCGTCACGGAGGCATCATGTGATGTATCGGGACTTTCCCCCTCTTCACTAAACTGGGCGTGGCCAGCGCATGACGCATCCGGCCTGCGGGCTGCAAGTTTGACAGCCCTATCATAGGCTCTCCATGTATCTTTCTTAGCATCAATATGGAAGCAGCTTGCCTTTACCATCTCCTTTTTTTCCAGTATAATCCCTATCTTGAACAAATTTATCAACCCAAAGTTAACCATTCCCAAATCTGCTAGACTTAAAAACCAGAGAAGGTATAGCTGGATGCTGCCACTTGCTGAAGATTAGTAAGGGCTAGGGATCGAAGGGAAGCATGATGGGAAATGCAAAGAGACATTGGAGGGGAGAGAAGAAAGAGTAGTGTGGAGAGGGGGGGAAATGGATGGGAAGAGCAAGGGAGTAGGTGAGGGAGTTGAAAGATGTAATGAGTCGTGACAATAACCTTGAGGGAAAGTGAAGAAGGAGGAACTGCAGCCTAGATGATGATCAGATAAAAGATATCTTAGCCCACAGAAGAAATGGTGGTGGAAAAAGCACCTCAGAAGGAACCCTTCCTCGTTCTCTAGAAAATAAAGGCAAGGGAGAGAAGGAGCGCTCTCCGATTTGCAAGATTCTATTATTGTAACCTTACAACAAAAGTCACTGAGAACTCAAGGTTTTGTTTTCATGTCAAATGACAAAGGGTGAAAGCAGGGAAGGACAGGGAAGGAATGAAAAGGTCCCAGTCATAACTATATTATAGATAGGCTCATCTTCAAGCTGCACAGAAGTGTAATGTCACGGGAGATGTATTGTCGGGTCTGGGCCCTGGGAGGGATGCCTGGCATCCAACTTGCCTAGTTGGGCCCAGAACTCCAGAATATGTATTGTGGCATACTTCTCTTCTATATGAATGGGGAGAATGAAATTTCTGTGGGACACACACTCTTTCAGTGCCATTTCTTACAAAAGGAGTGGCTGAGTTGGATAAAGAGGCAGAAACAGAAAATAATCTCTTCATCAAGTAAATAATCTTAACTACTACTTTACTACATGACAATGAGCAGTCTGCTGACTGCATAACAGTGTTCAGAAGCAGTTATTACAGCTCTTTCCTCCTCTTTCCTTTGTGCTATCCTTGATGTTTTAGAGCCTGGGGGGATAGTTTTGTGTCTCAGCTTATGATGCCTCCCTAAAAACTACTAATTGGAAGGCTGCTGAAAGTACAATAGCAACATAGGGTTGTACAACTGACAACTCCTGGCACAGTATACTAGAAGAAAACTGAAGAAAAAGGCTTTAAAAGAAGGCTTAATAAAGATTAAGTTCCAGAGAGCTATGGGCTAAGTGGTGGTGAAGCATTTTATTTATTTATTTTTATTTATTTATTTTGTCAATTGCTTACAAGATAATAGGTATAAGTGAAAACATAGTTATGAATACATGGATACATATAAGAAAAATAAAATATATATAAAAGAAACAATAGGACAGGGACGGTAGGCACGTTGGTGCGCTTATGCACGCCCCCTACAGACCTCTTAGGAAAGGGGTGAGGTCAATAGTAGACAGTCTAAAGTTAAAGTTTTTGGGGTTTGGGGAAGAAACCACAGAGTCAGGTAGAGCAGTGATCCCCAACCTTTTTTATGCCGCGCCGGCACCGGCATCAGCTGGGCGCCACGGCCCGGTACCGGCGTCAGCTGGGCGCCGCCATCTTTTTGATGAAAAAGGTCACCGGAAGCACTTTTTCATCAAAAAGATGGCGGCGCCCAGCAAACCAGCGGCCCGGTAGGACTTGTTCCACGGACTGCGGTGCGGTCCGCCCGACCGGTGGTTGGGGACCCCTGAGGTAGAGTATTCCAGACATTGACCACTCTATTGCTGAAGTCGTATTTCCTGCAATCAAGTTTGATGCGATTAACCTTGAGTTTGTATCTATTGTTTGCTCTTGTATTGTTATGGTTGAAGGTGAAGAATACAGGTATTGTATGGTTGAAGGTAAGAATACAGGAATTGACAGGTAGGACATTGCAATGTATGATTTTATATACTATACTTAGATCGGACAGAAGGCAGTGTAGTTCTAGGTTTTCTAGGTCTAGAATTGCGAGTCTGGTGGCATACATTTCAATGGCTGGAGAGTTGGAAAAGATAGTTTGAGGAGATAATGATGATGGAGAAGAATTCAAGGTGGTCAAGAGCTGTGTATGTTTTATTTATGTTATTTATATATTTGGTTTTAGCCTGACAATCAGTCAAATCTGAGTGGATTATAATCAATAATTTGCAGTGAAATGGCCACCATCAAATCAGATGGTCAAAAATTAAAATCACAAGATAGAACCACCAGGATGGTTGCACTCAAACATTAAATACCTTCTTAAATAGATCTGGTTTTTTTTTAAAAAAATAATTTCCCAAAATCTAATAGGAAGAGGGCTTCAAAAGGGAGGTTGGTCTTAAGTACCTGTGCCATGACAGCAAAACAATATCCATGGGCCTTCTTTCCCTACATGGGAGAGAGGACATTTTGTGTCATCGGGGTGAAGAAGCAACCAAACTCTCAGGAAAGATGCCTGACATGGAGCACTGGAAAAGCATCGGAGGTCAACTGCAGTTGAGTTTTGATGTTGACATTGGGCCAGGGGGAAATTGGCCAGCAATGGAGATCTAACTCAGGTACTGATGGACCAACCACAGAGGGAGGACCATTGATAGGTTTGACCAGAGGAGTAAAACCGGAAAAAAGTGATCTTGGTTGAAATGATTGAGAAGCTGAACCAAGTGGGGAAGGTCAGCAACAAATGCCAGTCTAGTGTCCATCTTAAAAAGCCCACCACCACCACCCCACTAAACTAAAATTCAGCCGGAGCTACCAGTAGCTAGGAGTATGTTGATGACAAATATATATGAGGGGAGGGGAGAAAGCCCCAGGCGAATCCCTCTGGGTTTATTTCTAAATAATTGCTAAAGGAAGGGACCTGCAAGGATTCTGGGCAAGGGAAGAGAGTAGGGTGATTTGCAAAGATCACTTGACAAGGAGTTCCAGAAGAGGGGAACAAATCTTCAAATGTAATGATCTCCGCTTGAAAAGAAAAGGAGGGAAAGGAAGGGAAGGGAAAATCTTGGCATGAAAAAGGGTAAGCTTATCCTGTCATTTCTTATGGACTTTGCTTGAGAGGTGGATGGGCTCTTATTGGTTAGTTAGAAACAGTTGCTAGGGCAAAGTTGGACAAATGCCCAGAATTTAAAAAGGAAAGATTAACTATCTGGAAATGATTTTTTTTAGCTTTCAAAATATCCCTGATTATAAACCATGCTTCTTAAAACAGTAAATCAACCACTTGAACAGAAAATACTTTTGTTTCATCCTTCAGAATGAACATTCAAAACTCTCAGGAGATCAGGGTTGGTGAACTCATCTAGTTCTCCACTTTTGTGTTCCAGCACAGAACAAGGGAGAATTGGGAGAATTGTTTTCCAGGTTGCTAGAGAAAACTCCAAGCACTCTACTGGAGTCCATTTGGATTCATTAGGCTTACTGAAATCAAACCATCATGCAGAGGATTGAGTCGGAGGATGATCTGGGATTAATAACCACACCATCCACTGGTGGGATTCAATAATTTTTACTACCAGATCTGTGGGCGTGGCTTGGTGGGCGTGGCAGGGGAAGGATACTGCAAAATCCCCACTCTTGGAGGAACATTACTGCAAAATCCCCATTCCCTTCCCAACCCACTAACCTGCTTTCCAGCTCCGTTCTCCTGTGCAGGGCAACAAAAGAATCAGACAATCCAGACAATCAGCTGGGACTCGGGAGGCAGAGAATAGTTGAGGGTGGGGCCAGTCAGAGGTGGTATTTGCCGGTTCTCCGGACTACTCAAAATTTCCACTACTGGATCTCCAGAACTGGTCAGAACCTGCTGAATCCCACCTCTGACACCATCTATTTTCAGATTATCATGCACCAACTCCAGTGAAGCTTGGAGCTAATTTACAGGACAACCCTTCCTTCTTACTATCTCCACTTTCTCATCCTCAGATCTGTTCACTCTATTTCTTCCCACAAAGACTCCAGGCCTTCATTTCAATCTTCTGCCTCAGCCTAATTAATTTCTGTACTTTCTATCCCTGCTTATGGAGGCTGACCATATTCAGACTTGGTTGCAAATGCTTACTTTTATAAGGGGCTTTTTCACTTTTCTTTTAGCTAACAAAATGAAGTTATCCTTTGCTTATCTCAGAATCATGAGTAGTCAGGCCTCCTATTTGACTTCAACGATCATCTCTTCCAGCCCTGTCTCTTTTAGTGCATCAACTATAAAAATATATATATAAGCATGACATTCAATCACATTCCTATTCTGAACCACTCTGCTCCTCCAGCTTCATTTCTTACAGTACCTTCTTGTTCACTGTAAACTTCTTCAGAAGTGTAATAATGTGTTCTGGTATAGTCATGAGCCTTAATTTATTTCACACTCTGGCAAGATCTACACAATCGACTGTTTCAGTAAAAAAAAGTGTAAATAATACTTTTGTATTCTTCTGGACTGCACATTAACTACCTTATGCTATTTACCTGATCTCCTATCCCTTTCTTTTGAAACCTGTGTTATTTCTTTTTCCATTTATAGTTCCATTGTGTTGTTGTTTTCTGAAAGAGTTGAAGTTAATCTTTGCTTGTATGAGAAACCTGTGCAATTTGCTTGGATCCTAATACACCAGATATAATTGTGGTTGAAAAGAAGAAAGTGTGGATAATTGATGCTGCAGTACCATAGTACAGCAAAATAAAAAGCGCACACACACACACACACACACACACACACACACACGTGATGTCCACTAGATATTTACTAGCTCTAACAGTAACAGGTTATGATCTTATCATGACTCATAATATACAGTGTCCTTTTTTGAATAAGATTAATATTTCATTTCTACATATGGCCACAAGCGTTAGACAATATATCTCACAATAATGCAATTTAAAATGTTTCCTTTCGATCTGTTAAATTCACTTATTCCTAAAATATCTGGTTTACCGTAGTGTGTGTGAGACAGAAAGTAGAGGAAGTACATTCCCAGGAGTGTGTTCCAGAGGAGTGAAAAATAATTTAGTCCTGATATTATGTGTGAGAGAAAGAGGGTGAAAACCGTCTCTCCCTAATAGTTCCCAGAATGTATTGTAGAGCCTCAGTGGCACAGTGGTTAGAGTGCAGTATTGCAGGCTACTTCTGCTGACTGCCAGCTGACTGCAATTTGGCAGATCAAATCTAACTGGGCTCAAGGATTACTCAGCTTCCCATCCTTTCAAGGTCAGTAAAATGAGGACCCAGATTGTTGTGGGCAATATGCTGACTCTGTAAACCACTTAGAGAAGGCTGTAAAAGCACTGTGAAGCAGTGTATAAGCCTAAGTGCTATTGCTATTGTAGATGCAAATAGTAGAATGTTCAATCTGGCAAAATTTTGTCTACAACTGTGAAACAATAAAGAACTCAGCTTGGAAGGATTGCTACGTGTCATTCTTGGTTTGGGACCTGACAATGTGCTTCATTTCTGCTTTGACAATTTCAAATATTCCTCGTCTCGTGTTTCTGAAATTCCACCTTTCCATTTCAATGTAAGATGAAGAACCTCTCTTTTAGTCCCATCACTTTTAGTGATGAGACTTGCCTTTTGGTGAATCCATGACACTGTCTCCAGAACTGCTCATGAAAGGTCAGTCTTCTCTCTAAGAAACTAGAAAGATTGTTAAAATTTGACATTTTGTCTAAATGTTGAGCCAATCCAGGCAGTTTTCTAGCTTTATTAGGAAACACCTTTCTTCTTGGTTTGAACATAGAGTTCCTTCTCCATGTTGGTTGGCTTCTCTCACACCTGTGCAGATTACCCTAAGCTTCAGCCTTCTTCTCCTGACTTTATCAGAAAAGCTCCTCTTCTCACTATTACTCTTAGGGTGACTAAATTCGTAAAGCCTTTCGCAAACCAGCGCCCCATGTTTTTATTATTTATGGGTTTGTTTCTGGAGTTTCTCCTCATTAAGGAACGACAATGGTCACCACTCTTCTAGAAGTATGAAGGCACTGAGTTCACAGGTGCTTATGTGTTTTCATAGCATCTCACCCATCTGCTGCTTTTCCTTTTACACATCTCAGGTCAACAGTCCCAGAGGGAAGGCAGTAGCACACAGCACACTTTATTTTTGCCCTATACGTGAGCAAGCTTCTGTTGAAACCTGGGTAAGACAGAAAAAAGCAAAGAGTCAACCATTAGGTGAGGAGATAGTAATGAGGAAGCAAAGTGTCTCCCAAACTGACACTTACAAGGACGTTGACTTACATCTCCCATCATCCAATACCAGATACCATGCCAATGTAAGAGTTGCGTGAGGAATAATGTAAATCCGTATTAATGTCAGCTCAGATATTTTAGATTGTATTGTATTACCCCATCTCATCTGTTCAAGAGTTCAAGACATTGTTATTTCTTTTTCTCTTATGTCAACATTTCCCCTCTACTATAGAATCAAATCACCAATGCAACATTATAAGATAGCCTTTAGAAAAGCTAGTGTATATTAGTAGGATGAATATTATAAATTCCCTATCAGGAATTCTCAGGAAAATGTCATGTACAAGGTCTATTTGTGCAGGTAGCCCACGATTATCTACTTTGACTTTATAAAGCAACACTGCCTCAGTGGACCGGACCGGACCGAACCAGTATAGTGGTGGGATTCAAAAATGTTTACTATTGGTTCTGTGGGCGTGGCTCAATGGACGTGGCAGGGGAAGGAGACTGTAAAATCTCCAGTCGGAGGTGGTGTTTGCTGGTTCTCCGAACTACTCAAGATTTCCGCTACCAGTTCTCCAGAACTGGTCAGAACCTGCTGAATGCCACCTCTGATCTGGTAGTAAAACACAAAAAGCTGACGATCAGCCGAGAGGAGGAAAAAAATCCTCCGACAATCAGCTAAGAGGAAAAAGAAGAGGAAAGGGCAGGATCGGCCCTCCCACCCAGCCCTGCGTTTTTCTCTTCTTTATCCTCTCGGCTGATTGACGCTGCAGATCTCAGCTGGTGTGGGAAAGCTGCATGTCGCTTTAGGCAAAGCACACCCACCAAGCCACGCCCACCAAGCCACACCCACCAAGCCACACCCATCAAACTGGTGGTAAAACAACTTCAATCCCACCACTGAACTGCCTATTTTTATTTATTGTTCTTAGAAAGAACAACTGTTGCAGGCTGAACTTCACAGAAAAAATAAATGCGTTGCATGCAATTGCTCTTCTGTGGTTCATGCATAACTGTGATGTTCGAGCCAGATTGAGACCAGTGGATAAACTCCTTAGCAACTTAAAAAAAAAAAAAAACACAATCCCCTTCCATGTGATTTTTTTCTCTGAAAACAACAATTCTCCTTTGGCACTTTGGATTAAAATAAGAATGTGCTGAAGTGAAAGAATTTTTCAAAGCAAGCTGTTGGAATGGAGTTTAAGACCTCCCACTCATGTATGATTGTCTCAGTCGGAAACCGGGCCCCCTTGTGTGCGCACTCCTGTAAACAAAAAAGCAGAATCACAGCTGCAGGGGATATATTTAAAACATTGTACAGTTTTGCTCTGGATCGGTGTCTTTCTACATGCAAAGCTTTCTTTTTTCCATCTTCCACCACCAGCCAGAGTAGATTTCATATTAATTGAATTTAAACTGGCATTTTTTGCAGCTGTTTTAGGTTTTTTATCCTCAGGGCCAGATTAGGTATTCAAACTCTCCATGTGTTCCAATGCATTAATGTCCGTGTTGTTATTCTTGATTCAAGAATTTGCACATTCTTACTTTAAATATCCAATTTGAATCTGAATTCATCCATATGGTAATGAAACTCACATGACTCCAGGATTTAAGACTTCCTACTTGGGTAAAAACAAAACAAAACGCAAGGCTGCCTGCAGAGATTTTGAAAGTTTCTTCTATGTTTTTCATCCTGCTTCCTTTAAGTTTCAATTATGGGAAGCTCAGCATCTAAATTATATTTTTAGTGCAATTGAGTAATTACAGAATATACAGATACTATATAGTCATTTCATACTGGAGCAACTTCTACAAAATATTTTATACCAGCTTGAATGCCCTATGGAACTATTTGTCAATCCTGAAGTGAACCTGGCTGAGGCCATATTTAAGGCTTCAGGGTTGCCACAAGGAAGAAGAAGGGACAGGGGGGGGGGAAATAGCTAGCCAGGGGTTTGTAGTCTAAACAAAAAGTTTTCCTGTGGGAACCAAGGACATTCCAGCAGGTGTCTGGGGAGAGGATGAGTGAAGTAACCAGGCAACCAGCCAGCAACTTGATTGGACAATGTAACTGAGGACTTGGGGGAAGGGGGACTTTTACTTTTTAATTAGGTGAAAACCGTGGGAACCTTCAGAGTCAGTTTTCATCAGTTGTGCCAATATGAAGTGTCCAAAAAATCATTCCTTGAGGAATCTACCTGCCTTGGAGTTCTGCTTTCTTTGGGTGCAATACTTGGAATGCTGACACTGTATTTTTACAACATCAGATTCTTGGAGATCATATTAATTTATTTTCAGGTTTTCTCTCTCTCTTTTTAAGTTACTGAGGCTGAGGCAGAACAGGACAACTTGCCACAGCCAGTTTTCCACAGGACCACTCACTGTGGGAAAATTTAAGAATTCGATTGAATTTAATTATTTAAAATAATTTTAGAAATGTTTCAATTTTTGTCATTCACATTTGATTTTGTCTATCCTTCTTTGGCATTTTTTTTCTTTAATGATTCTATTCCACTATTTCTTTAAAATTCGTGTAACTCTTGTCCCGTGGCAAGTTGTCCTGCAGTGAGTTAGCTGTGGCAAGTTGGCCATGATGAGTTGGCTATGGCGAGTTAGCTGTGGCAAGTTGGCCATGGTGATCTGTTGTAGACCCGTGGCTGTGGCGGTGCCTTCCTGTTTTCTCCTGCCTCACTATTCTTAGCAACTCAGCTTCCAGTCTTCTAAAAGTCATCCTTGACAATTTGCCATTCCCTTAGAGTAGACCAGACAAAACCAAATCAGAACATCTATAGCTCAGGGTTAAACTATATGGTTCTTGTTGGCCTCTCAGCTTGTTTGCT
The DNA here is from genome assembly GCF_049901735.1 of Notechis scutatus. NCBI lineage: Eukaryota > Metazoa > Chordata > Lepidosauria > Squamata > Elapidae > Notechis > Notechis scutatus. The sequence continues at coordinate 84,530,863 of NC_142011.1, forward strand.
TGTTTGCAAATGTTTCATAACCAGGCTAGGTAACATCATTGGTGCTAGAAGGGAATGTGGTTTCCAGCAGGCTGCCTTTATATCCTTGGGTGGTTGTAAAACAACCATTTATTTTTCTAGACTTTTAAAAATAACTGGTCTTTTATGATTTGGGATTTGGAATTTTACATTTGGAGTTCTAAGAGTTTCAGTCCTGACACATCTGGAACCATGCACTCTTCAGTTACGTTGGAAGTGTGACTCTTAGGATGTCCAGCTAGCATGGAAGACATCAGATTGAAGCAAATTGTCATAAGGATGCCATTTCAAGAAGCCAAAATGGAAATGTTATTCACCCACCCACCATTTCCTATATGAACTCATTGGTTCTATAGACTAGCATAGGTTGTGAGGTGTTAAAATACTGGAGAAAAGTGTAGGCTGTGACTCTTTACTACCAAAGGAACCAAGTAACTCCTGAATACTTCCCTAAGTCAAAGAATTCCAAGGAACAGCTACAATATTACTCCAACAGAGTGAAAAATTACAGCCCAACCCGATCCTATCCATGCAATTGTCTTGTGTAGGCTATTTTTTTACATGCAAAAATGTGAACTGCCATTCCCCAAAGTGATACTATCCATTTGCTTCACATTCTTTTTTGTTCAAAATACCATAAAAAGCTTGAGTGAGCCATGGCGATACACTACAACTTAAAGCACAATAATGTTAAGAGATGTTTTAAATAAAAGAGCAAACCGAAACAATGCCATTCTGTAATGTACTCAGAGGTGGGTTGCTGGGGGCTCACAGGAGTTCAGGAGAGCCCCTAGCTAAGAATCTGTGCAGTTTGGAGAACCCCCAAATCCCACTCCTGGCTGGACCCAGCCACCCCTCCCTTCCCAGGAGTCCCCACGCGGCCAGTTTTGGATGCAGATGTGGAAAGGGAACTTCACAAAGACAGTAGTGTCACTCAAACAGGAAAAGCCAAAGGGGAATATCAGGCCAGCCATAAAACAAACTTACATAGGAAAAGGAATCAAATAAAAGTTATTAAAGAATCCCTATAGACAAAAGCCTAAGAGTAATTAAGAAAACTAGACAAATAAGAAAAGGAAACCCTTACAAACACAGGACATACCAAATAAGCAAAACAAACAAACAAAAGACACAAAAATATAAATTACAAAAGAGACAGACAGGAGATTGCCACAAGACAAATATGAAAATCCATCATAAAGCTAAAAGATATTAGGAAAAAAAATGATAATACAATCTAACCACCCCGTGGAGTTTGCCTTCCGCATCCCGTGGAGTTTGCCCTCCAGCAGGAATAAAGACAAACTCAAACAGGTTTTGACAGATTAAGCACAAATACAAACATTTACACGAAATCAACTCACAAAGGGAGAAAAGGGTATATAAAACCAGGGACTTACCATAAGAAGCTAGCTAGCTCAGGAACGCAAACTTCTTGCTGTTCTCCGCCTTCCTGAAAAATAAAAAGATTCAACTTTCAAGCAGTTGTCCGTATCCTTGCGCCGGAGCTCTCCCGGTGGGAAAATCGAATCCTTGAAGGAAAGGCATTTTGACACCTTTCAACACAGGTAAGTGCAGGGCATGCGCAGAGGCTCAGGGAAGGTGAAAAACGGGCCTCCCGAAAGTTTGGGAAGGCCAGAAATGGGCTGGTTTCCGGCCTCCAGAGGGCCTCCAGAGCTTGAGGAGGCCATTTTTGCCCTCCTGGAGGTTCGAGGAAAGCCTCTGGAGCCCGGGGAGGGCAAAAATGTTTCTCTTGCACAGTGGTGCAAGAGGCTGACTAGGCCACACTCACCCAGCCACCGGGCAGAGAACCCATTGCTAAAATTTTTGAAGCCCACCCCTGAATGTACTCATCCTGTGTTGCTCCATTTCTGAATGGCTGATTGGGTGGAACTTTTTGAAAAGGGTTATTCTTTCTTTTTTAAACAGGGTTGGAAAATTAAGCCTAGGGAACTAACTGTTGCATATGATAACCCATTTAGTTGATAGTACTTATATATTTTTAAAAACCCTGCTTCTCCATGCTTATGTCCCCTAAGGAGAACTCTGTGATAGGGCAACAGGAAGAAAAAAAGTACTCTCAGTTTTAATTATGCAAAGCCTTTTTCCTTGATCACAAGTTAATCCCAGCCTTTACACATTGCTGTGAATCTTCCTCTTTAACTGAAATGTCTTTTGCTACTTCCCTCCTGGAAATTGAAATTAAAAATATATATAACGTGGGGGTTGTTCTTCATTATAATAACTGAAAATAAAGCTCAAATATTCAATTACTGCTCATATGCAGCTTTTATATCTATAAGGATGGTAGACACAAATAAGCTCTGTGAAAGTTCCCGATTGTTTCTGCTTTATGAGAGTGTAGATTGCAGAGTATAAAATAAGGTAAAAATGTGAAACCTCAGCAAAAATGAATTGAGGCTACTAATCAAGGTGTGCAGGTCTTTTAGGTAGCTACTATTGATCTTAGAAACTGCAATGCTTTAATTCACTTTTATTTATTCATATTTAAGTCTCTACATGTCTATGTATTCATGTAAAGCAACACACACACACACACACACACACACACACACACACACACACACACATATATATATATATATATATATATATATATATATATATATATATATATATATATATATATATATATATATATTTGTTTTCTGAGGTTCTCATGGTATTTGTATGTGGATCTTTGGTTATTCGAGTTTTCTCCCCATAAGATTGGAAGTATCTAGGCAACGTTTCGATGAAGTCTCATTCATCATCTTCAGGCTTCTGTCTTCAACTCTGTGCTTCTCAGAGTGATGTGAGCTTGCAGCTGCTTCTTCCTTTTAACTGCTAGTGGGGTGTGACTTGATTGGGTGGGGGCTTGGCTGTGTTCTGATTGGGTGGGGGTGTGTTCTCATTGGTTGGGGTTTTGGCTGTGTTCTGATTGGTTGGGGGTTGGGAAGAAGCAGCTGCAAGCTCACATCACTCTGAGAAGCACAGAGTTGAAGACAGAAGCCTGAAGATGATGAATGAGACTTCATCGAAAACGTTGCCTAGATACTTCCAATCTTACGCGGAGAAAACCCGAATAACCAAAGATATCTCTCTCTCTCTCTCTCTCTCTCTCTCTCTCTCTCTCTCTCTCTCTCTTATATATATATATATATATATATATATATATATATATATATATATATATATATATATATATTTCTTAAGTTTTCATGGTACTTACATGTATGGCATTCAGCTTTGTTCGGTATTTTCCCACGTCATAGCAGTTGTGCTTTTAAAGTTGTAGCGACGTTTCAGCAGAATCTCATCTGCCATCATCAGGCTTCTGTATAGTGTTCATCTGTGAGTCAGGCTTTTACAGTGGTTTCAGATTTGAATTTGGGGCAGCCTATTGTTGTGCCAGAATGGTTTTTTCTTCATCCTGATTGGTTGAGAGTCTTGGTCTGTGTTTATTGGTCTTGGAGTTTGCTGTGTTCTGCTTGATTGGTGTTTCTAATATCTTCTGTCTGTTTTTTTGGCTCTTTTTGTATCTTGATTGGCTGGCAACATTGTATTACTTTATTGGAGGCCTTTAGTGCAGCTTGGCTCTGGGTAAATGGACGGCTATCATTAGTTAGGAAGCTAGGTTTCATCTGGGTGCCTGGTTGGGGTGTGTTTGAGCTGGAGGTATCAGGGGGATCTGTTTGTGCCCAGGTGTTTGCCTGGCTTGTGGTGTGGAGATTTTTTTTGTTTGTGAGTGTAGGCTTCCAAATGATTGACAGTCTGGTGGAATCATCTCTTCTGTTCATGCTTTCTGGTCTTTTTTTCAATCTCTATGGCTTCTCTGATGATTCTGTGGCTGGGGTTTTCTATAGTGGCTAGGTTTTGGTGCCATTGAAGTTGATGCTATGACCTGTGGCTTCCATGTGTTGGACTAGTGAGGAAGTGTGTTCCAGCTTTTTGACTGCATTTTTGTGTTCATCCAGGCGGGTGCTTATTCTTCTATTGGTCTGTCCAATGTATGTGGCCGGGCATGATGCACAGGGGACTTCGTATATGCCTTGGTTTTCCAGGTCAGTTTTATCTTTGGGGTTTCTGAGGATGGCTGCTATTTTTCTGTCTGTTTTGAAGGCAGTCTTGATGTGGTGTCTGTGTAGTATCTTACTAATTTTGTCTGTAGTGCCTCTTATGTAGGGCAGGACAGCTGTTCCATAGGTCTGTGGGAAAATACCTGAACAAAGCTGAATGCCATATACATATATACATATATACATATATACATATATACATATATACATATATACATATATACATATATACATATATACATATATACATATATACATATATACATATATTTGTTTTCTGAGGTTCTCGCGGGTATTTGTATGTGGATCTTTGGTTATTCGGTTTTCTCCCGCGTAAGATTCAAAGTATCTAGGCAACGTTTCGATGAAGTCTCATTCATCATCTTCAGGCTTGCTTCTTCGGCTCTGTGCTTCTCAGAGTGATGTGAGCTTTCAGCTGCTTCTTCCTTCTAACTGCCAGTGGGGTGTGACTTGACTGGGTGGGGGCTTGGCTGCGCCCGATTGGGTGGGGGTGTGAGCACGGCCAAGCCCCCACCTGAACAGAGCACGCTCCAGCCAATCAGAACACGGCCAGCCCCCAACCAATCAGAACACAGCCAAGCCTCCAACCAATGAGAACACACCCCCACCCAATCGGAACGCAGCCAAGCCCCCACCCAGTCAAGTCACACCCCACTGGCAGTTAGAAGGAAGAAGCAGCTGAAAGCTCACATCACTCTGAGAAGCACAGAGCGAAGAAGCAAGCCTGAAGATGATGAATGAGACTTCATCGAAACGCTGCCTGATACTTTGAATCTTACGCTGGAGAAAACCCGAATAACCAAAGATCCATATACATATATACATATATACATATATACATATATACATATATACATATATACATATATACATATATACATATATACATATATACATATATACATATATACATATATACATATATACATATATACATATATACATATATATACAACCTCAGAAAACATATATACATATATATATATATATATATATATATATATATATATATATATATATATATATATATATATATATATATATATATTCTGAGGTTCTCGCGGTTATTTGTATGTGGATCTTTGGTTATTCGGGTTTTCTCGCGTAAGATTGGAAGTATCTAGGCAACGTTTCGATGAAGTCTCATTCATCATCTTCAGGCTTCTGTCTTCAGCTCTGTGCTTCTCAGAGTAAAAAGCAGACTCACACCCACACAGAAGATGAGACACGACCACAGACCAGAAGCCGCACTGCAGCTGCATTACTACCCACTTCAAACCCCTCTGAGCCATACATGAAGCGAACTGACCCCCACCATGAAGATGTAGCACGACCACGAACTCAAGCCAAACAGCAAGATCACAGCTCACCAGCTCAAATCCCCCAGTAACTAAGACCAACCTGAGCACAACCAAGCCCCCACCTGAACAGAACACACCTCCAGCCAATCAGAACATGGCCAACCCCCAACCAATCAGAACACAGCCAAACCCCAACCAATGAGAACACACCCCACCCAATCAGAACACAGCCAAGCCCCCACCCAATCAAGTCACACCCCACTAGCAGTTAAAAGGAAGAAGCAGTTGCAAGCTCACATCACTCTGAGAAGCACAGAGCTGAAGACAGAAGCCTGAAGATGATGAATGAGACTTCATCAAACGTTGCCTAGATACTTCCAATCTTACGCGGGAGAAAACCCGAATAACCAAAGATCCACATATATATATATATATATATATATATATATATATATATATATATATATATATATATATATATATATGTGTGTGTGTGTGTGTTGTGTGTGTGTGTGTGTGTGTGTGTGTGTGTGTGTGTGTGTAGGTCTAGGTGTGTTCGGTCTTTTCCCATGTAAGATTAAGAGTATTTTGGCAACGTTTCGGAGAGGTCCCACCGCCATCCTCAGGCTGGTGCTTTCGGCTCGTGCCAGTGCAAGCAGTGTGTGATCGGAGCTGCCGTGTCTCTGTAAATACTGGTGGTGGGGGCTGGTGTGCTGGGCTGGTTGGCTGCGCTGCTGCCTCTTGATTGGTTGATGGGGTTGATAAAGGGCTGTGTGGATATATCCCAGATATCTCCACAACAAAACTCACAAGGCCATCACACAGCCCTTATACCAACATCAACTCTCTATATATATATATATATATATATATATATATATATATATATATATATATATATATATATATATATATATATATGTTTTATAAGTATTCAGCTTTGTTTGGGTATTTTCCCACGTCATTATAGTTGTGCTTTTAAAGTTGTAGCAACATTTCGGCAGAATCTCATCTGCCATCATCAGGCTTCTGTATTGTGTTCGTCTGTGAGTCAGACTTTCACAGCCATTTCAGTTTTAAATTTGGGACTAGCCTACTGCTGTACCAGAATGGTTTTTTCTTCATCCTGATTGGTTGGGAGTCTTGGTCTGTGTTTATTGGTCTTGGAGTTTGCTGTGTTCTGCTTGATTGGTGTTTCTAATATCTTATGTCTGTTTTGTGGCTTTTTTTGTATCTTGATTGGCTGGCAACATTGTCTTCCTGTATTGGAGGCTTTTAGTGTGGCTTGGCTCCAAGTAAATGGACGGCTATCATTTATTAGGAAGCTAGGTTTCATCTGGGTGCCTGGTTGGGGTGTGTTTGAGCTGGAGGTATCAGGGAGGATCTATTTGTGCCCAGGTGTTTGCCTGGCTTGTGGTGTGGAGATTTTTTTGTTTCTGAGTGCAGGCTTCCAAATAATTGACAGTCTGGTGGAATCGTCTCTTCTATTCCTGCTTTCAGGTCTTTTTTCAATCTCTATGGCTTCTCTGATAATTCTGTGGCTGGGGTTTTCTATAGTGACTAGGGTTTGGGTGCCATTGAAGTCGATGCTATGACCTATTGCTTTCATGTGTTGGACTAGTGAGGAAGTGTGTTCCAGCTTTTTTACTGCATTTTTGTGTTCATCCAGGAGGGTACTTATTCTTCTATTGGTCTGTCCAATGTATGTGGCCGGGCATGATTCACAGGGGACTTCGTATATGCCTTGGTTTTCAGGTCAATGTTATCTTTGGGGTTTCTTAGGATGGCTGCTATTTTTCTGTCTGTTTTGAAGGCAGTCTTGATGTGATGCCTGTGTAGTATCTTAATGATTTTGTCTGTAGTACCTCTTATGTAGGGCAGGACAGCTGTTCCATAGGTCTGTTCATTTTCTAGGTCTCCATTATGTCTCAGTGTGTTTTTGTGGATCAAGCCTGTGGTTTTGCTTTTGTGGAAGCCGTTAGCTGTCAGTATTTTAGTCAGGGTGCATAGTTCAGTCTTTATGTGTGTCTTGTCTGCCAGGTGTTTGGTTCTGGCGATTAGTGTTTTGGCCATGGAGTTTATTTGTGCTGGGTAGTGTAAGTACCCGCGAAAACTTATATATGTGTGTGTGTGTGTAGGTCTAGGTGTGTTCGGGTCTTTTCCTGTGTAAGATTAAGAGTATCTTGGTGACGTTTTGGCGAGGTTGCACTGGCACGAAACCAAAAGCACCAGCCTGTGGATGGCGAGTGGGACCTCGCCAAACGTCACCAAGATACTCTTAATCTTACATGGGAAAAGACCCGAACATACCTAGACCTACCCTGTTTCTCCAACAATACGGCCTCCCCCAATAGGAAGTCCCAAGCATGTTTTATAGGCATGAAATGAAATTAAGCCCCTCCCCCAAATTAAGGCCTATATTAAAACATGCAAAATGGGGGGAATGGTGGGGGCTTGCCGTTAGGAAGTACTTTTGTTGCGCACCCGGATATGGTGCTGCCTGCGTTGACCCGATACGAAGTGCCCCACCAATGCCAAGGTCAACATCCAAGCCATCGCCACCCGCCCGCCCAAAGATGCAAGGGGGGATTAAGTCACCCCTGAAAAGACAGCCTAGTCATTTTTGGGGGGCACAAAAAAAAATAAGACCAGGCCTTATTATATGAGAAACACGGTACATACCTGTACCCGTGAAAATCTATGAAAATCTATACATACATACACACACACACACACACACACACACACATCCATATTCCACATTCAGCATTTTTAAAACACAGGTATATGTTGACAGAATGCAATTTAATGAAATCAAATTCCATTTACTATTCCTAATTTCTAAAAATATTCCCTTTTTTAAAAATGGGGATGTTTCTGGTTGGGCAAAAAAAAAATGCTGTTTTCTTTTGTTATGGACAAGATATAAAAAGCTTTCACCTCTGGACTAAAAATAACTAGACCAGCAAGTTTGTGATTAAATGGAGTACCATAAATGCTGATTGCGAGTGGGGATTTTGATTAGCTGTGCTGGCAATAAAAATTCTAGCCATCCTGTTCTTCTGAGATGAGATTTAATCTTTCAATATAATACACTTGAGAATCTTGGATAAGTTGGGGGGGGGGAATCTGTTTCCATACAGATTTGATTTAGAGTTAATGTTACAGGAGAGTGACTAGACCCGTGATAGTGAACCTATAGCACACATGCCGGAAGTGTCATGCAGAGCCACTTCTGCCAGCATGAAAGAGGTCACCCAGAAGAGCCCCACATACGCGCGCGCCCCACCACCAGCTGATTGTCAGGTATCTGCCACGCATGCATGGGGGTAAACGCATACATGGGTGACACATGCGCAGAGGCATACGGTGTCCGGGGGTTGCATGCGCATGCTCAGAGGTATGCAGTGTGGGGGAGTCGTGTGTGCATGCACAGGGGCACGCATTGCATGCACAGGGGTTGTGTGTGCATGCACAGGGGGGTGGGGGGAGTTGCATGTGCATTGCATCATGGGTGCAGGCACATGAGCGCAGGTTAGCCATCACTCGACTAGACCATTACTGTGAATTCCAGGTATTTTTGCTTAGGGGTAAGATCCAATGATGAAAAGGATCTTGTTCTGAAATATTTGGGATTTCTTTTCTTTTTCCTTGGCTTTATGGGTCAATGTGAAGGGAAGAAAGGAGGATGAATCAAACCCTTAACAAAAGTATTATGAGTTTCTAGTCCTGTCTTTGGCATGAAAATTAGCTGGGTGACTGGGTCCAATTCACCTCACAAGAGGGTTATTATTGTGAGAAAAATAGGAAGAAGAGGGAGTATTAAGTACGTTCACTGCCTTGAGTTATTTCTAAAACTAATGATGGTGGAATAAATAATTAATGTAGTAATTGCAGCCTATTTTCACCTCCCGTCACCAAGTAAAAATGTAACACTAAAAATTTCTTCTGCAATTTTCTAGGTTCTGGGCTTTGCAAAAATAACTCAGTGGTGTGCATATCTCTGGTGCATAGGATTGTAGCTTTACAGTGTTTCTTTGCCCTTATTAGGTTATTAATTTCTTTTAAGGCTATTCATGGACTTAGTTTTGAGTGATAAATGTACATGTAATGGTGTGTGGGAATGGCCTTGGGAGATAGGAGAAAGAACTCTTGACCTACACAATGATAACTTAGCTCACAGTCGCAATGGGGTTATGGCAAATATTTCAGATATGGATTGTAAAGTTAAGGGGGGTGGGGAGATATGTATTTTCAGACTTGCAAGATTCTGTTAATGTAACTCTAAGTTAGAACTAATACTTATTGGTGTAGTTTGCGTTTGCTTGACAATGCAAAATAACACAGAATTACAATAGAAAATAGAAAAACCTTAAGTGTCCCTTCACCACTATGTAGCATGAAGTATTGCTGCCAGATTACCTCTATCCAGGTACATCAATTGTGTTGAGATGGGGAGTGAAAATCAGGCAACTTACAAAATATGCATTGTGATTTCATGCTTGCATCTAATGTTGGGACACAAGCACAAATGGACAAAGTCCTGCTCATAATATACTTGGAAAGTTCATGGAAGAGTCAGGGCTGATTTAAGATCCATTTTGGGGAGTGAGTTTATTGGTTGATTATATTTATATCTGTACAGGAGCATAAGGCTCCTTCTTCCTATTTTTCCCCACAACAAAAGTCCTATGGGGTAAGTTGGTTGGAGAGTGTGATTGGCCCACAATGAGCCTCTGGATCATCCTAGCCCCACTCCAACCCCTTAAAACTACCAATTCTCTCAGCGGTTTCACAGTTATAAGAGCACAATGTTTCCATCTCGACCATTAGAAAGGCTTAGAATGCCTTCATTTGCACCCTTATTTTGTGGAAAGTATGGTGGTAGTACAGTGACCTAAAAAAAATGGGCTGGAATTTTCATTTCAGAACAACCCTGCCAGAGCAAGCCACTGAACGTAAACAGAAAGCAAACCCCAGTCACTTATAGCACTGAAGATGTTACCTAGTTGGGTAATGAAACAGTGGTGGGATTCAATTTTTTAAAATACTGGTTCTGTGGGCGTGGCTTGGTGGGCATGGTGTGGCTTGGTGGGTGTGGCAGAGGAAGAATACTGTAAAATCTCCATTCCCTCCCCATCCCACTAACCTGCTTTCCAGCTCCGTTCTCCTGTGCAGGGCAACAAAAGAAGACCTAGCCGATCAGCTGGGACTCGGGAGGCAGAGAATAGATGGGGGTGGGGCCAGTCAGAGGTGGTGTTTGCCAGTTCTCTGAACTACTCAAAATTTCCACTACCGGTTCTCCAGAACTGGTCAGAACCTGCTGAATACCACCTCTGTAATGAAAACCCTGAAAGAAAGCAACCAAGACCAGAGGCCACCAAGGACCCTTCATTTTTATCCTTTTCTTTTTTAATGAGAGAAGGTTTGCTTTTTTTCATTTTAAGTAAAAGAAATATGAACTTAAGATACTCATTTTCTGCTTATTGTTTTTTTTCCCCCCAAAATGTTATTGCTTATATTTTTGCACCAAATATTCTTATAGGGCTCTAGGAGCCATATAGGCTAGAACAATCGGCCTACCATTTTGAAGATGATATGATGTGGAGGGATATAGAGCAGTCATTGCCAACCCAGTTTCCCCTGGATGTTCCTGGGAATTATGGGAGTTGAAGTCCAACATTATGTTGATATCGGTATAATATAATGATAGAACACTGAAACAACATGTGAAATATAAGTCTGATGAGGGCGTATGGATTAGCTCCTTCCTTGTTGCTGGCACCTGTGAAAAGTCACCATTCTTATTACATATGCATCCAATTGGCACATGAAAGGGTTCTATATGTATACAACTACACTATGGAAGACAAAAACTTGATTGGACCAAATCCATTGTGAAATCAATCAAATATGTAAATGATTAGGCATGGCATGCGGTAGAGGAGTGAAGCTAACTCACATGGAACAAACACGGAGTCAGTTTGGTATAGGGGTTATGGCACCAGGCTAGAAAATGGGAGAGTGTGAGTTCAAGTTCCTCCTTGGCCATGAAAATCAGCTGGGTGACTTTGGGGTGGTCACTCAGTCTCAGCCCAACCCACCTTACAGGGTTGTGAGGAAAATAGGAGAAGAAAGGTGGGTTTGGATATGTTCTCCACCTTGAGTTATTTGTAAAAATAATAAAGGCAGCAGATACAAATTAATGAAACCTTTTCCTTTTGAATAAAACTATTTTCCATTGGAATCTTTCCAAGGGGCTTTGCATCCAGATCTATTTCTTATATTAATCTACGTATAAGGCTTCAGGGAGGATAAAGTAATAGTAGAAACCATCAGTTCTTCCTTGAGATTTAAAGACAAAAACAACAGACCAGCAAGTTATTCATCAGTGCAATGGTTTCTGAGCTAATTTAAAGTGAGCCCTACTGTGTTTCATTGGTTAGCCTGTCTGGTTCATACTTAATTATAATGTTGTATTGAAAAGCTAAATAAAGAAACAAAAAAGCCAAAAAAGGAGGGGAGAGGAAAAAGGAGGGAAAAACAAGAGCTGTGGGGGGAAGGCAGAACAGCCAATATTATATATCTGAATTTAAGCAGTATCTTCAGCTATTCCATGCCTTTGTCAAATTCTTGTCCTGCTCCCAACCCCTCACAGAGATGTCCCAATGAAAGACCTTCCGGCTACAAACACTATGATTAATTCAGCAAGATACTTGGATACGACTGAAATTTATGCTGCTACACATGTGTGCACGTACACTTGCTCTCTCTCATGAGTGTGCGCACACACCTTTTAACGAATAAGACAAAAAAAAAATACAGAATTATCTGGCTAAAGAGAGAAAATAGCTCCATAAAAACAGAACAAAAGAATTCGACTGAGGAAAGAAAAGGAGAAGGGCCTAATAGCAGCAAAATTGAAAAAGTATTTGCACTGAGTCAAAATAAATTGATAATAAACAGCCTGTTGCTACTTTCCCCGTGACTGCTTTTTCTTCAGTGCCGATGTGTGATGAATAATAAGGACCCTATTCTTTGTCATAGCAGCCTCAATAATAACACATTTCCTATCACAACAACTCCTGGTCTACTTCAACCCTTCAGTAAAGGGCAGGGTGAAGAACATCATCTAAAATCAGAGTTTCCCTTTCTGAAAAATGTATTGGTTTCTACATAGCACCAAGGAGGAGAAACACAAGGCAAGGGTCCACTAAGCCGTATGAAATACGGTTTAATGTGTATTAGAGGAAATAGCACTCTTAAAGCAGTCAACTACTTAGAATAGGTTTACACTAGTGTGCAATGAAGATTCTTATTTAACTGGGTCTCATCTGTCATGTTTGAACCAAAGTGACTGAATGGGAATATGTGCTCTATTCTCATCCTTTCCATTCCTATCCTATCCTACTTTCCATTCTGGCACTACTGGGAAAGATTTTCAATAAAGATGTTACTGTATTCAGCTAAAAACAACTTTAATTTCTTTCCCTCACCATGGTGATGTCCAAATATGAGTATTTCTATTTCTGAATATTCACTACAGGTTCCCTGTTTGAGGAAGGTTAAGATAAATTCTCCACAGAATCAAGAATTTTACTCAGTCAGAGTCCTGGTCCTGTGAGAAGAAAAGGTGAAGGGACAAGGGAGGGGAAGATGGGTTACTTACGCAGATGTAGGCTACCTGATATATTGTAATATATACCGTATCAATACACTTATAACTTTATTGTATTCGAGTTCCCAAGAGGTTTACTTTCAATTGACTTCAATTGACTTATTTCACCATTTCATTTTTTTATAGGAAAGTTGAACCTGACTTTAGTTCATTTTCTAAATTGCTTTATTACAAAAAAAAAAAAAAAAAAAAAAAAAAAAAAAAAAAAAAAAAAAAAAAAAAAAAAAGGAAAAAAGAAAAAAAAAAAAAATTTTTTTTTTTTTTAATATATAATAAATAAAAAAAAAGGGGGTTTTTTTTTTTTATAACTTTTTTTAATTAAATCAAAAATATTTGCAAGTATAGGAGGTATTTTGACTACATTAAAACAATATATTATGTAAGCTACATAGTTTGATGGCTGACTATTTACAGTATATAGAATAATGTAGTTATACATAACAGTTGCCTTCTTACAAAGTTTAATCTTAAAAACTCTGGGTATCCTTTGTATTACCATGTTTCTTGAATCCAAATCAGATATATTTGCATGTATCCTTTGAGTGGTCAATGTCTGGAATACTCTACCTGACTCTGTGGTTTCTTCCCCAAACCCCAAAAACTTTAACCTTAGACTGTCTACTATTGACCTCACCCTTTTCCTAAGAGGTCTGCAGGGGGCATGCATAAGCGCACCAATGTCCCTGTCCTATTGTTTCTTTTATTTTTCTTATATGTATCTATGTATTCATAACTATGTTTTTACTTATACCTTTTATCTTGTAAGTAATTGACAAACCAAATAAAATAAATAAATAAAAAATAAACATTAGCTCAATTTATAATGTTTTTTTTACTGAAAAGCAGAATTTTACTTCTGGTTTTCAGGAAAAATGCCTCATAGCAAAAAATGGATTTGCTTCATAGCCACCACAGAAAAGGTTGTGAAATAATCAGGTCCTATTATATGATGCTCTGCTTTATGACCAGCACAAGCTATGACTATAATGGGCAGGCTCCTTTACAGTCATTAATCAAATACTAGCTGTAGAAATAAGAAAATAAGTCATAGAATTATTACTAAAAGGGCTGCAATTCACCCAGAATATTTATTCTTGTTCAAGGGGTGTCAAACTCGCATTGTCATGGTGTCGTCACATAACGTACTGGGACTTTCCCCCCTCTTCCCTAAAACGGGTGTCAGCAAGGGCCAGCGCATGACACATCCAGCCCACGGACCGTGAGTTTGACAGCCCTGATCTAGTTAGTTACTGAACTAATCTTCTTTGTTAATTCTTTCTTTCAAAGAAAACTAACTAGAGAATTTGGGATAAACCAGGAAAAAAGTATCAATTTAAAAACTAATCCAACTTAGTGTGTTGGGAGACGACATCTGTTCAAACTTTACCCATGTCATATAGACACTGCAAAACATAACAGTGATATAGAAAATAGGAGTCCTTATCATTTTTTGAACCAGCCATTGGAGAGAGACTATTTTTGAACTATATTTCTCACAAATTCTTTAAATTTTCTTCCTAACTGAAGTTTATTTTAGACTAGACAAGCATCTTCACATAAGTAATTCTCTGTCTACTCTGGGGATAACAATATTTAAGAGCTGAAGGCCTTGTATGTTAGTCCTTTAAACACCCAGTTAAGTTGGAGCTATTTTTCAGACTTTTAGAAGAGATTTTGAAACTAGAAAGGAAAGAATTGTCTTTTGTGAAGCAAACCTCTTCTATTCCTAGAAGAATTCTAACTACTCCCCTCAGAAATACACATTGTGCATTTTAACTGTGAAAAGGAGGCAATTTGTCTCCCTGGGAGCACTTGCCTACATTCCAGCTTTAATTTGCTAAAGAAAATTTCTAAAATATATATTTAAAAAAAAAACCTGGCCATTTGGTTGTCAAATTTTGCTATTCTGATCTTGATGCACAAGAGGAAGTACAATGTGCCCACTTAGAAATACTGTTAAAAGTGTAATAACTTGCCTTGGCAAAAAAAATAAAATTGATTCAACCAAATTTGAATTTGTTTTGATTCAAACACCCCCTTTTTTCCCCCCCATGCTTTATTTAGGGATCTGTTCAGGGATGGACTTCAAAAAATTTAGCAACTGGTTCTCTGCCCGGTTGCTGGGTGGGCGTGGCCTAGTCGGTCTCCTGCACGGTGGGGGGGGGGGTGTTTTTGCTCTTCCTGAGCTCTGGAGGCTTTCCTCGAGCCTCCGGGAGGGCGAAATGCCCTCTCCGAGCCTTTGAGCAGGCCCTGCGCTTATCTGGGATCCAAAATGGGCCACATGGGGACTCCTGGGAGGGGTGGGGTGGGGCAGGCAGGTCCAGCCAGGGGTAGGATTTGCCGGTTTGTTGAACCGGCCATAAAATTAACTACTTAGAACTCAGTGTTCTAAGAAGGTTTATATTAGATCAGGAATAAGAGTAGACTAATTTAAATCTTAAATGAGCATAATATAAAGTCCACAACCCTATGCACGTTAAACTGAGAATATGACTGTTTAAATTAATTGAAGCTCACTTGTAACTAACATTTACTGTCTTGTTGTATAGGTTTACATCTAACCATTGATATTTTAGAAGCCTTTAAGTTTCAATTGTGCCCCTTGTGCAAACAGGAAAGGATTCAAATGTATTTACTCTTAATCAGCGCAAAAGTATTGATGTACCATGTGTCTATTGATTATTGCATGAGTGATTTATGTTCCTTTTTTTCCTCTGCATTATAGCAAGTGTAAGCAATAAAGTGGTAAGTATTTTTTTTTATTTATTGTATAAATATATTGCTTTGAGTAGATGAAGAGGGGCTTAGAAATTTGATTTTTCTAGAATTCTAAATTGTATCTGGAGAAGACTTTCAGATGTAGATATCATCCTTCATATTCTCTTTGCTCTCCTCTTTGTTTCTATTACATGCAGTGTAAATCATACTTGGAAAATAGTTGCACATATCTATAAGATACATGGATAGACATACATGCACATATACAGAGAGAAGAGAAGAGAAAAGATTTTAGAGGAAATTAGGAATTTTATCTATATAGTTTTCTTCTGAAGCCAAGTTTTTAATTGAAGTTCCATATTTTAAGATTTACTATGTGTATAGCCTTGATGTTCACCATACCATATATTAGGAAAAAAATACAATACAATACTGGTAGTCTTCACTTAAGGTCCACAGATGAGCCCAGAATCTCCATCATAAGTCATTGCAGTCAGTAAATGAGTCACCATAAAATCTGATTGTTTTACAACAGTTGTTAAGCACATCACTGAAGTTGTTAAATGAATCACATGGTTGTTAAATGAACCACATGGTTGTTAACTGAATTCACCCTCCTAAATGGGCAAATGTGATCATGTGACTGCGGGAACTGCAACTGGTTGTAAATGTGAACCAATTGCCAAACACCTGAAATGCAATTAGGGTGCAGAGGTGGTATTCAGCAGGTTATGACTAGTTCTGGAGAAGCAGTAGTGGAAATTTTGAGTAATTTGGAGAACCGGCAAATACCACCTCTGACTGGATATTTTACAGTCTCCTTCCCCTGCCATGCCCACCAAGCCACGCTCACAGAACCAGTAGTAAAAAAAATTGAATCCCACCACTGATGGGGTGGTGTGTGTGTGTGTGTGTGTGTGTGCAATGTCCTAACTTAAAGGGCACATCATAACTAACTTTTGGGAGAGGGGTCTATTGTAACCTAAAATGGTCGTTAAGCAATCAGTCATTCATCAAGGATTCTTAATCTATTGTCATTTCTTTCTTTCTAGTTTTCAAATATCACCTTGTCTTTAGACAAATATAATACCCATTGCAATCTTTAAACAACGTTGTTTTTAAAAAGAAGTTTATATGCTGCTTCAAGTTACAGCCAACTAAAATATTTCTCCTTGGAAAACTGGTTCACTCCAAGTGGATTTTTCTGAATAAGTTAGAAAAGAAAATATATAGATATATTACTGCAGCAAAAATCCCTGTGGCATTTTTTTTTATTAATAGTACAAATACAGTCTTTGTACTAAGGAAATGAAATGGATTCTGCATCAGCAATAATCCATTTGAGTAATGTTTTAATAGAGTTGAGCATGTCCAATCTAAAATGAATAATTTAGTGAGTTTATCCATTTTTATGGATTTGTAGATTTTTCTTGTGTTTACCCTGGATTCTTGGAATAGTTTGTAAATTAGGTGTTTGGGGTGATATATGCATACATACAAAAGATTCTAGGAATAATTTGGTTTAAGGCTGGGCAAGACGCTAAGGAAATGATTAGAGTCAGATAAATTAGGAAATGATATTATGTTGAGAAAAATACTGCAGACAACAAATTAAAATAGAGAAACAGCAAGAATACAAGTCTAGTACCAAGCTATTGTGAGAAATCATGCAGACAAATCTGTGCTTGTGTATCCTCTGTTTCTTCTCACACATTCTGATTTATTATCCTTGTGTTTAATTTAGGCACAACACATAGATCAGATTCAAATCTGCCTCTGCCTTGGCTGTTGTCATGCCTGCATTATGGAAGAGCATTCCTCCAAAATTTGTATAATCCCAACTCTGCTGACTGGTGGTCCTAGCTTTTCAACGCCCCTGGAGCAGAATGATTCCGTTGTAATACATTGGTTGCTGTTTTAAATATTGTGGTTCCCTGAAGTGTCCCGACATGCTTCTACTTTGTAATGTTGTATTTCTGTTTTCAGTCTTTACTTTTTCATGTGCTTACTAGCCATGCCTTGAGGTGGCCAATAGGTTGATTAAAGAAATAACTATTAAGATACCACATGGATTGCTATGTTTTGGTTTGATGATGCTCTCTCGTTCCCGCTATGTCCAATTCTCAGTAGTTCTATAGACCAGCGCTCTCCTCTCTTCGGGTTTCTCCTCTGTTTTGATTTATATTACCCTAAATCATAGTTGTTGCAAGCAAGAATCACGACAAGGAAGGAAAATATGTGTGAAATTACCTGAGATGATTTCTTCTGATCACATTGTAAAAGAAAAAGTCTGAGACAGAGGGGCTGGCCCAAGGTTATCCACCTGGGTTCATGCCTAAAGTGGGACTGGAATATAGGTTTCTGGTTTCTAGACTGGTGCCTTAACTTCTAGATCAAACTGGTTCTTGGTTATAGGCCAAAATGTAGAATGTCTATCTATTGCTAGATATGTATGAGGGAAGAAATAGCTTCCTGAAGTCCAGACGCTGGGAGGGAAGGTTCTGCAAGACTTGGATTCACTCGGATTATCTTTGCAGGAAAATCTACTGTATAGAGCTGCACCAAGATGCACAATGCCAGGCTGGTAGAAGTGCCACGCATTAGGTGCCCAGAGGGTTGCTTACCTTCTTTAGCCCTAATCCTTTTTTCCAATGGTTTATTCTGATGGGAGCTTAATCTTTAATATTTGGGGTATTTGCCCCAGCAAATTTTAAAATCCTAAAAGATATTACAATTACCTACTTATTTTATTGGAGATAAGGCAAATGAATCTACTTCCATAAAATGTCCTAATTTTATTCAAGTAGACTTTGATTTTTGTTCAGGGTCATTTTAGGGTCACTTTCAAACTATGATTTTGCTTATGTGTCTGTGTATACCAAGTTTAATTTTAAACATTTCTCTTTTTAGAACCAGTCATGCTGTAATTAATCATGAATCTGCATACTTAGCGTGATCAGTGGAGTTTTATAGAAGAGGGAATTTTCAATAATTATATTTTGCTTTCTTTAGTTTCATAATTACTCCATATTTCCCCAGACAACAAAACCCATAAAATAACACACTTACAGTCAACACAGAGACCTATTTCACACAAATAGCAATGTTGACCTATTTCAGAACTCCATTTTAGAATCTGCTGGGAAATCATATGCCTGAATTCATCCATTTCTTCCTCATAGAAAAGTAGATGTCAGTGAAGCAAGATTTATCTTGATGAATATGCAATGAATGTGCAATACTTTCGTAAACCAATAAATGTTCTGAAATCATTTCACTTTTTCAACGGAGTTTAATCTACCATAGGAATAAGAGAAATGATCACTAGATTGCATTATTTTACTAACTTCTCCTTGCAGCAAAGAATACAACTGTGTGATTACTTAGCAAAATGCGGAGATAATTGCTTTATTCCACACCAGATTCGAGTCCAGCTTCATCTGTACTGCCATCCCCCAACTAGACTCTCCCTAAGTGTGTTGAAATTTCAGTTCCCTGAATTTTCAGTCAATGACAAATTCTGATTCTCAAAAATTATTTTTTTTTTTTTTTTTTTTTTTTTTTGCGCCCTTTTTTGTTTTTTTATTTACCCTTCTTTTTTTTTTTTTTTTAATTTTAAAAATTTTTTTTGTTAATTTAAATAATTTTTTTTCTTACTTCGCCGTTTTATATTTGTTTATTAATATAAAAAAAATTAATTAAAAAAAAACCCCCAAAATTTTTTTTTTTTTTTTAAATTAAATTTAAAAATTTTAGTAAAGAAAGCCCGGAACCAACAGCGCCCGGGGGACGTTTTTTCGGCGCCCCTGTGGCTCCGGGGGGGGGGGTTGGACGTAACACATTTGGAGATAATTAAATTGAGTCGGGCTTCTCTGCTCTGTGAGGTGGTGGCTTTCAGAGTCTCAGGCCAATGAAAGTACCTGCTTCTTGATAGGAACTACATTTGTGATCCTCTGCATGTACAGTACATGATACACTTTGCTGTTTGGTAACTCGTCCTCTTTCAAGCTGCCCAACAGGAATGGACCAAACTCTAACATATGGCACAAATATCTCCATTTCTTTTTCCTTTCCTTCACAATCTAATTATAAAATCATTTATGTTTATTCCCATAAAGTCATAACTTTTGCATCTTGTGCTGGTAGCTGATTTCTTAACATATGTCGGAAAAAAAGTCTGTCAATCCAAGATACCTAGCTTGGAACTAGATTTTTTTATTGGAAGATCATTTTGTTCTCTCATATAGACTTATCAGACATTATTTAGCAGGCAGCATGGAGTCTGGTCTTGCATCTCTATAGCTTGAATATTTTAATTGTAAAGTTTTTAAATTGTAAGTTTAGGTAGCAATAGCAATTGCACTTAGACTTATATATTGCTTTATAGTGCTTTAAATCCCTCTCTAAGCAATTTAAAGAGTCAGCATAACAATCTGGATACTCACTTTACTGACCTCGGAAGGATGGAAGTCTGAGTCAGCCTTGAGCCAGTGAGACTTGAACTACTAAACTGTAGGATAGATAAACTAGTCAGATAACATTGTTAATTTTCATGCGCCCTTCTCCCCATCCATGCAGAGAAAGGAAGATGCATTGAAAGTATGATTCTAGCTGGATTTTTGCCCTTACTGGAAAAGCAAGAAATGGTCTTCACTCCTGCTCTGAGGAAGAACATGCAGATTTAAAATGTAGATTCACATTTTCAAAGCAATCTCTGTATGGACATAGAGTTTTCCAAATAAAATCTCCAGATGGGGAGAAAGCTGCACTGCTGTGAGCATTTTACAGAAAGATGCAAGTAAAAGTAGACAGCTCATCTGGCAAATAATGAACTTTGGAGCTTAATAATAATGGCATCCAAAAGGAAAATAATTTTCTTTATGGGTTTGCTGCAGTTGACCAAATGCAGCCATGTAATCTCGTTCCAGCTACAGAAATACACACATTTAAACCTATGATTCTCACTAAATACAGTAGAACCTCTGGTCACAAACACTTCTGACCATGACAAAATCAGGTTCCAGCCAAAAAAATTCACAAAATTTTTGAATCTGGTCACGAACACATACTCGGGTGGTGATCAAACATGACTCCTGACCCAGAAATTCCTGAAGATGAAACATTAGAAGACGAAGAAATTGCCAAAGTTATGGTACAAATTACGGTCATGTCCAGAGGTTCTACTGTATTGCATACGTTCTAAAGATGTGCATCTCAATCACACTATGTATGCTATCCTGAGACTATCTTATGGTTATTAACCATGTGCTGGTTGAAGAACAATGCTTGTATGCCCTGGAAAAGGATAGATTCAACTTACAATTCGTACAATTGCATTACAGAAATATTACAGAAAATATTATTGTACTGCACAGCAGGCAGCACTTTATGGTCAAATTGACAGATCTCCTCAGCTAGCTTTCTATTAAGTTAATTACAGCTTAGACTATGATTAGTGCTGAAAATGAATTTTGGTTGCATGCTCTCTTCCTGCCCCAAATGGTTAGAAGCATATTTGATTGCTATGCAACCAATTTTCCTAATTATATCATGCTTCTCAACACTAACTCTTATGCCTGACTTGTACTCCAGCTGTCTTAGCTACATGGTCTTTAGTAGGTACTTTCTCACTGATGCCAGGAAAATCAGTTGCAGTGATTTATATTATTTTTCTCTGTAGCTTCTGTAGGTTTTACTCCTCATTTCAAATGCCACAAAGTCTCAGGATTGCTTATTTGAAAATATTTTCTTGAAAATAAAGGTCAGATATATTGCTAATGTAGAAGTAAATACTGAGGCTTGAATTATGTTTTTTTTTATTTTTCAGCAAAAATGCCATACCAAAACATTTGCAAGTGATTATAATTATTGTAGTAGAAGACATGAGAATAATTATTTTCACTGCCTTTGTTCTTTTCTAATTGAGGTTAAGAATAGATTCTGGTCTAAATGTCTATAAATCATTACAAGTAGCTAAAAACTTAAACATGTGTATATGGGTTAAATATGACTCCCAGGACCTCATCTGCATATTTTTTTCCTCAATTTCCTTACTTATTTCAGAAGGGTAAAATGAACCCTTGATGGTATTAGCATTAGAACATGAATTTTGCCATAAATTTAGAAGGAGAATTTCTGAAACACAGCACTGCAATCCATATTGTAACAAATCCTCCAAACTAATTCTGGAATGTGAAGCTTATGTGAAAGCACTAAAAAAAATACTCAACAATCCATAAATGATAAAGGTGCCCTTTACCAGTACAATTTACTGGTTACTGTTCCTTAAGACTTCTTGAAAATTCAAGTAGCTTGCATACACAGAGCAAAATGGCTGTTTTCACAATAAAATATGCTTCTTACTACTTGTACGTAGCCAACGGCCACATAGCAGGAGGAGAATTTAAAGAGCTTTATTGAATTTTACAGGGACTGTCAATCAGCTGCACAAAGGAATAAATTATGCCCTTGGTTTTCATCAATACAGAATATGATTCTGCAAACCAACAGCAACACCAAATAGACTTCAAAGCTTGAAGCTTAATAAACCTTATAAAAGAACTAGCTCCATGTGATTGGGCCAGTGGTGGGATTCAAATTTTTTTACTACTGGTTCTGTGGATGTGGCTTGGTGGGTGTGGCAGGGGAAGGATACTGTAAAATCTCCCATCAGAGGTGGCATTTGCCAGTTCTCCAAACTACTCAAAATTTCCACTACTAGTTCTTCAGAACTGGTCAGAACCTGCTGAATACCACCACTGGATTGAGCTTAGTTTTTGGGAAATAATGGGTAAAATTGTGTCTCTGCCTACCAGCATCCATCGGTATTTATCTGGCTTGCGTCCTGTCAGTTTATGAGAGAGTTGAGGACTGTTTGGAAACTGAAACAGTATTTGCTGTGTGAGCAAGAAGGAGACAGCAAGGAGCCTGGGTGTGGCTTAGCTCAACTGTTCTGTACTGAAGCTGCTTGCTGCTCTGAAACTGAAACTGAAATTCCTCTCCTCTGCTTGTGTTTTGCATTTGGAACAGATTTCTTTTCAGGTGGGGAGGGGGAGTAGAACTCCTTAGCATCAGAGCGTGTTAATACTAATGCTCTGACGATCATTTTGAAAAATCCTTTCTTAGTGAGCACCTAGAAGCCAAGAGGAACATACGTACCAAATTTCAAGTTTGTAGGCTTTATGGTTCTGGAGATTTTGTGATGATGCATATAGTGGTATTTCGCTTTTATATACATATACATTACTGTAAGATTATTAGGTTGTGTCCAGTGGTATTAATCAGAAGAGTGAAGAGCATGAGGGAATTCCCCATATTTCAAGGGGTTGATCTCTTTACCTTTTGATTTTCCCATTACATCTCAATTCTCCCATTCTAAAGAAAAGCTTTTCAAAGAACCCATAGGACTATAGCACAGGAACAAGGTAGAGTAATTCCCTTGTACAGGAAGACTTACACAATAGGAGACATGATTGAAACTCCTTTGATTTATTGCAAAAGGCAATGAGAAAGCCAACTGCTTCAGAACAAATGTAATGTTTGACTTTAAGCTACCTTAACAGTTATCTGAGTATCACATAAAGACCCTGAAAGAACATTAAGCAATTGAAATTAACGTTCTACAGGTAGTCAGCTGATGACTGAGCCCAAAATTTATGTTGCTAAGTGAAACATTTGTTGAGTTTGGCCCCTTTGATGACTTTTCTTGCTACTGTTGTTAAGTGAATCATAGCAACTGTTCAGTTAGTTACACAGTTAAGTGAATCTGGCTTCCTCATTGACTTTGCTTGTCGCAAAAGGGGATCGTGTGACTGTCATAAATATGAACCAGTTGCCAAGCATCTGAATTTTGATCGTGTGCCAATGGGGAAGTTGCAATAGTCATAAGTGTGAAAAACGGTCATAAGTCACTTTTTTCAGTGCCGTGGTAACTTTGAACGATCACCAAATGAACTGTTGCAAGCTGAGAACTACCTGTATTGATAACACTGTTTGGAACCAAAAAGGATCAAATCCTAGTATCAGTGGCTCAGGGTCTGGGTATTTGGATCGGTTCTCACTGTCCAGTAACATTGACCAAAATAGGCTCATACTCAACCTCATCTCTTAGGGACTGCTGGCTGGAGAATTCTGGGAGTTGAAGTCCACAAGTCTTAAAGTTGCCAAGGTTGGAGACCTCTGGGGTCCGGGAAGTTGAAGCCCCACCCTGTTGCATTTTAAAAGAGCCATTAAAACCTGGGTTTTATAGAGAGCCCTTTTGGAGGGAATCACCTATAAATGGGGACTCCATTCTGGATTACCCTTGGATGTTTTCGTTCTGAGCAGCCTTTAGCAATTTATTGGGTAACTTTTATTCTTATTATTTTGTACGGTCTTGTTTTTCATTTTGGTATTTTAACCCTTCAGCTATAACAAGGGAATGATGGATGGAAACTGAACAAGGAGAGATTTAACCTGGAAACAAGGAGAAACTTTCTGACAGTGAGAACAATCAACCAATAGAACAGCTCGGAAGTTGTGGGAGCGCCATCAGTTGAGACTTTCAAGAAGAGATTGGACTGCCATTTGTCAGAAATGGTGTACGGTCTCCCGCTTGTGCTTGGGGTTGGACTAGATGACCCTTCCAACTCTGATTATCTGTTATCTGCTATCTGTTATCTGACTAGAGGCTTCTCAGAGTCTTGTTGGACTAGAGTAGCATATAAGTGTAAGCCACTCACTCTCTCACCTTAGTTCCCTTATTAAAAATAAACTTGTATTAAAAAAGCATACTTTAGGGACAGCTGTACACAAAATCCATATCTTCATAAAAATTATATAGAGTCCAAGAAATATGTGGAAATAACTGTGAAAAATCAAGGTTGTGCATTTTCAGGGTTTTGTCTTAATTCACACAAACTTTGAGAAAACAGAATGCTATGCAGAAAATTACCATTGAGGGACAGATCTGGATTTTGACTGATTTGCGAAATCCTATAACAAAGGTTATTTCTCCTCAGTTACATCTATGTTACATCTCAGGCCTGGCAGGAAAGGCGTGTTGTAGGGCCTACTTGGCCAGCAAATTTTGTTGGGCAAGACCAATGAGGAAATCCTTTTCTGCCATGGCCCTGCCTCTGTGAAACATCATTCATCCCAGGGTGAGCTGGCCCCATTCCTGTTGGTCTTCTGGAAGTCCCTTAAAACATGGTTTTGTCAACAAAACTGAGGATCCCATCTTAGGGTGGATCCTGCTATATGGCTACATGATAATTAATTGAATGCATTTTTGTGTATGCTTTTCCAGCATTTGATTTTTTTTATCCAGTTATGTTTTTAATTTAAATCGGTTATTGTTAATATATTTTGATTGTTTTATTAGATACATATGTGAGATGGGTGGCTATAGAAATGTGATAAATAAGCAAATAAATAAAGCATTGGGTTTGCTTCCTCTAACAAACGACAATAACAAACGGAGAATGGCAATTTTGACTCAAAGGGGAATTTAACTTCTGGGTAAAACAAGTCTGGTGAATATAGGTTGGAATTGATACTATCAGTTGTCAGGCTATCATTTGAAAACGATGCCAAGCCTTTCCAATTCTCATCCACTATTCAGAACAATGACTCAAAATAATATGCATTAAGCTGCATAATTTATTGAATGGCTATCAGCAAAATGTTTTAGGCAAGTTAAGCTTTATTTAAAGAGAAAACAGAAAGTGTGAAAAGAATTCTCCAGCCAGGATTGAAGTTCACACATCTCAAAGCTCCCAAGTTTGAGAAACAAGACTTAGCAAGCAAAAAGTTTAGGAAGCAGAATCATTGAGGTGTATATGGAACTG